>NC_064282.1:54421509-54577020 GCF_019186545.1 Solanum stenotomum
TTTTGAAAAAATGAGGTCTTTATGTGATAGATTATTTGGTTATAAATTATAAGTGATATTTGGAATTCCATGACAACATTTGGATGTTATCCTCTATTATCTAAGAAAGAAAGGAATGTATGATGATGTTCCAGTGAAGTTCACTACAACTGATTATCTATTTGATCTCAAGATACAAGCTCTTTATAAGAAATTCATTGAAAATAATGGAGATAGTGATGTGGTAAAGCCGGAACATGATATAGCCAAGTACATGCTTGGTGAATTTGTGCTTTCTAATATGCCGTGGCATACTGTTGATCACTTATTGTTTCCTCTTTGTGTTGATGAACAATGGGTGATGGCAAGATTATCTTTTAAAGATAGATTGATATATGTGTATGATTCGATGAGTGATGCTGCTTTCAGAGCCAAAATTCGCAGTTTTGTTGATGCGTATAGATTTATTATTCCACTCTTCCTCTTGATTTTGATTTTTTTTGGGAAAAAGAATGATATTCAATTAAACAATGGACCATATAAGAATAAGGCATTGGTTGATCCTTTCAATGCTATGATGATTAAAGATTTGCCGTCACAACTAGCTGTGTAAGTGCCTTTTATTTCTAAAATTACTAAAATACACATGGATAAGCTCTTTTAAATTTTTAACCTTTGATGTTATTTGTTTTTTCTTTTATTACAGGGATCGTGGCATTTATGTTGCACTGTTTGCGGAAAGATTCATATGTTAGCAACAAAATTTGGGGTTGTTTTAGCATCAGATGATAAGAGATGAGCATAGAGGAAACAGAGAAGTGCACGATGATCCAGCCTATGTAAGAGCAGTGTGTGAGGCTAGCTTAAAGCGACTTGATGTTGACTGTATAGACTTTTACTATCGAGATGTCTTTTCACTCTTAAAGTTTAATTTGATTCACAGATTCTTCAAATAGTATATTGCAGCAGCTAACGTCATCCTGCATACTTAGTATAAGTTTTTCGGTAAAATAACAATAAAATTTATAATTATACCAGATTGTGTTTGCAGTGTACTTAATATAGCCTTCACTCTATAGTTTGCAAAACTCTTATCACCTCATTTGAATTTACATGAGAGTATTATCAATTCCTCGCACGGTCATATTATAGACAAACATAAAGCAGGAGCACTCTAATGATTACAGGACCCATTTGTTTCAGGGCTTTCAAGATTAACTTCAAATCATCGATCTATTATTAAAAAGTCTGTATTGGAAGTTCTGTTCAACATCTTGTCTGCACCCATCTCTAATAGGAGATTTACATGATGTATCAGAACGTTAAGTGATGTATTCAAAATCGAGATGTGTGTATCGAGACAATTGATGCTTGTGTCACTTTCAGAACTGGGAATTCCTTAGGACCAGAAGGCCTTAGTGTTTAAATTGGTACTTTGGGTGGTAGGATAATATCCACTTAGACATCCGGAAAAATTTACCATATACAGAAATAAGATATATTGAAACTTCATATGTGTTTTGTAGGTTATCTTTCCTGCAGTATACAGAGCAATATTCGTATTAACTCATGTAGTATTTTCTCACAACAGTCAAATCATGCCTTTTGTTTTCCCCTCCATGCCTTCATGTTGTTCAAATTAACACCATATTGATTTCTAATGTCACGTTGTATATCAGCTGGAGTATTATTGTCTGGTATGAGTATGAGGAATCATGAAATTACGCTTACATAGCTCTTTGTACTAAATTGTTAATCCCCAATTTGCTAAAACTAGCAAGGTAGCAGGCAATTGTAAACCACTTTCAATTTGCTAAAACTAGCAAAGTAGCAGGCAATTAAAGAGGTGTCATCAATTTTTTAAAAAAAATATATGCTAGCAGCTCTTATTCATATGACCGTGAACAAGAGCTTTGTCATCAACATTTCAAGATAGCAATTTCGTATAATCAGGAAGTGAATTGTCTTATCCAAATGACATCTAATAGATATACATGATATAAGTTTTAACAGACAACAAATGTTACACAAAACGGAAAAAAAATATCCAAACATGAGATTCAACTATGTTTTAGAAGAAGAAGTCAGATATAAAAGTTAAGAAATAAACTTGAAAAGCTAAGTTGCTTGTGGAATATTTCGGCATGTTTGCCTATTGTGATCTTGTTGTCCACACAACCCACATGTAATTCTTGATTTCTTTCGCCTTGATTCACCACTATTTTTGTGTCGTATCTTTTGTGGCCTGCCAGGTTTGATTTTTCCTTTGGGTGGTAGCACAATATCCGCTATGACATCGGGAGGAATTTCCCATATACTCTCATCAGGAATAGGATACACTAGAACTTCATAGGTGTTCAGTAAGTTATTTTTCTTGTAGTATATTGAGCAATATTCATATTCATTCATGTAGTATTTTCTCACAATAGCCAAGGCATGCTTACACGGCATAACATCCATTTGAAATCGCCTACACGTGCATATCCTTTCACGCATATTGACCACATGTCGTTTTCCGCCATCATAAACTGTATACAAATATTATGTTGATGGAGTTACCTACAATTTAAAAATAATTATCAGAGGTAGAACAATCAACGTTTATACAATGTATTAAAAAGGATATATCACGAACAAATCACATACTGTCATCCTCCAACAAACTTTGAAGTAGCATGCCGTTGTGTAAAAAACCTTGATCCATTTCCACATGTGTGAACATTGCAAAATTTTCTTACCTTAAATATACTTGAGTTATTAAGGCTGGAAGACTTAAAATACCATGAGCACTGATCATCAACACATACAAGATAATACCTGCAAAATTGAATGGTATCATATCGTAATTGTAACATATTACGACTAAGACATAAGGAAGATACTTAAGTAGATTATAAATGTTTTAACTTGAGAAGTTCTATTTGCAAGTTATTTTTCAGTACAATATGGTGTCACCTATAAAGGATGAGTTTCTCCAACTCAAATTTCTATATATATGTATTATGCTGGTATATCTGGTTATTAGATATATGAAAAAGAAACTAAACTTGAGTTTGGTAAAATTGAAAAAAACATGTTAGTTCCGATGAAAGTATGATTTTCTGGTTTTGTTAACATTAAACTACTATTAAGAAATTTTAGTTTGCAACGAGAGACAGTACATTGGTGCTTTTCATTTATCACATACTTGTACCTGACCAAATGTTAATTACCTTTTATAGTAGGTGAGGAAAGTTAAGTACAGAACAATACCTTATCAAACACATTAATGCAAGCACATATTATGAATAAGACACAAGGAATATGCTTGGAGGTAAACGCTGGACAAATCGATCAATACGCAGTCAACATTTTGATACCATAGTAAACTGATATAGTCGTAGTATATAATACTTGGTATATAGCATATTTCTTATCTAGGATTTGGACGATCTTGGTTTTATCAGTTTGGTATTTTTACTGATGTGCATTGGTTATTTTTATACAGAGTATTTGAAACATAGCAAAAGAAGATTTTTCATCTGAATTGAAACTTTGTTATACCAAGTATTTATACTCGAATATACTTTATACCAAGTATAATATACTAATAGTTTAAGATACGAAGAATTATATACTAAATGTTAAAGATACCAAGTATTATCTACTTAATGTTTAAGATATCAAGTACTCTATACTAAAAGTTTAAGCTACCAAGTATTATATACTAAAATTTTAAGTATGGTGACAACAAACACAATAACAAGTAATAATAGGAATTTGACACCAATTTATAAAAACAATTGTTTCCATTAGTTGAAGATCATATATTACCTCGTCGAATGCTTAACTTCGAACTGCAAATGTTTAAGATACCAAGTATTATATACTAGAATATGCTTTATACCAAGTATTATATACTAAATGTTAAGATACCAAGTATTATATACTAAATGTTTAAGATACCAAGTACTCTATACCAAAAAGAAGCTACCAAATATTATATACTAAAGTTTAAGTACAGTGACAACAAACACAATAACAAGTAATAATATGAATTTGACACCAACTTATAAAAACACTTGCTACCATTAGTTGAAGTTCATATATTACCTTGTCGAACTTGAACGCTTAACTTTGAACTGAAAATTCTCCTTGATGGCAATGTGATTTACAACATCTTGGAGTATCTCCTTTTTCATATACAACTGGCCTTCTCTAATGTATTTATGAAATTTGTTGTCAATTATACCATCCTCGTCAATTTCTATTTCATCACGGGAGTAGTTTCCATGTACTGGCATAAGTGATTGAGTGAGTTCAACACGTTGTACCAATTGCATATCTTGGCTAGAATTTGAAGTTGAATTATTAGGAATCGAATTTGACAAAATTTCGTCACAATTTCTCCTTCAATGTTATACATAGAGGAAAAATCAGTGAAGCAACTTTTTCAATCCAAGTACCATCTCAAACTCCTATCGTTCTATATCTTCATTGGAGTATAATTCTGCTTCACGGAATATTTAATTTCAATTGTATCCATAGAAGCATAAATACCAAGTATCTTCGTTACTTCATCAAGAAAGGTATCCAAATTCGAACTCTCTTTTAGTGTCAAGCCATCAACTATGAAATGGTTGAAATTGTGTTCATTATCCCATCCACCGCTGTGTTGAACCAAAATTACAATTTCTTCTTCCATGACAAAAATTTAGATTGGTTAATATGAGTATTTTTCAGTTTGAGAAAGAAAAACAAACTCTTAGTAAATAATCGTTCGCTTTATATGTAGAAGGAAGAGATCATCGATGTATTAGAATTCTTATAGATAAAAGGTAGTTATTGTTAGCATAAATAAAGGAACTGCAGAGTTTGTGGTACCTTGAATCTCTACTTTATCTTACCCATGATCTATTCAGAATGTAAAAAGGCTATAGAAGTAAATATTAAATATGTCATAATTGCTATTCACTGAATATTGCCATATATATGTAATTATTTATAAAAAAAAAGTGTCTACTTATGTTTTTTTCCCAAAAAAGAACAAAATAATAGGACAAAAAAATTGGGTTGGGCCAATTGGGACTAAATTTAAAAGGGTTAGGGTGAAATTGGGCCTAAATTTAAAGGGGTTGAAAGGAAATTTGGCCTAAACTAAAGGGGGGATATGGATTGTAATTCATTTTGGGAGAATAAGTATTTGCTGAATTAGTTTGGATTGGGCTATGAAATTGTTATTATTTTATATTGTATAAATTATAGGAACCACATATTATAAGTACTAAATAACATCCTATCCCTTCTAGTTTTCTATTTACCAAAAATCCCTTAAAAATGATGTTTGTGGGATACATAGCGTTGTGCACGGGATACATTAGGTTTGATACATTCCACATAGCGGAATACATAGCGTTGTGCACGGGATACATAGCGTTTGATACATTCCACATAGAGGGACACATAGCGTTGTGCACGGAATACATGTGGGATACATAGCGTTGTGCACGGAATACATGCGGGATACATAGGTAAATAAGGAATTTTTGAAATTTTTGAAATAAGTAAGGATAAATGAATATTAAGGTAAGTAAAGGAGTGTAGTTAAGTAATTTGTCCTTTTATATTTTGTAGCCTATTAATGTAGTTTCTCCTTATAATTTTAAGGAAAAAATATCCAACTACGCAACTTTTTTACCATATTCTCTAAAATTTCGTATCATTTTGAAAAAATTACAAAATGTCCTATTTTCCTCACCATCTCTCTTATTCTCGAATGCATCACTCTTCACGTGTAACTTCCCAATTTAATGCCTAAAATCATGGCATGTATCAACAATTTCCTCCAAGTCACCATTTTTGAATTACAACCGTATTATTTCGATTTTTTTCCCATTAGTCTCAAGTTCTTAAAAAAGTAAAAGGATTTCTTCATCACCTTTGTTTGCTTTCAGTTGATCAGATTTTGACTTTTTTTTAATTTTCTGTTCTTCATCCTAAAGTTCTGATACATATGAATTATGCTCCATAGTTTAGTATTGATCTTCAAAAAAATTGGGGGGGGGGGGGGGGGGAATCGATGGTTTTACTATACGGTCTTCTCTACCCAAGATTCAAATTTTTAATGTAACTGGTTGATGTGTGTTTGCTTATGTATCATGTTTATGTTTCAACTATTAGATACATTACAACTTTGTTTGTGTATAATGTATTTGACACAAATGTTATTGTTGATACATAACCTCACTTATTTCAAACCTAAATCAGTATGAATCTTGTTTATAGTTATGTATATGATAGTTATGTATTTAATACATAACTATGCAAGCTTTCATTATATTTTAATACATGATACATACAATATTCATTGTTATGTATCAAATACATAACTAAACACACTGAATACAAAGCTAACACAATACATATTGTTATGCATTAGAATTTATGTATCAGATTTATATAGGTGTGCTTAGTCATGTATTAGAATTATCTTCTACAATGTATCTAATGTCTATTTTTTTCCTCAATTCATTAATTTTGCCTGATACATACAACACCTATTGTTATGTATCGAATACATAACTGAACACCCTAGTACAAAGCTAACACAATACATATGGTTATTTATCAGAATTCAATATCAACTTTGTATTAAGTGTCTTTAGGTGTGTTTGGTCATGCATTAAAATTATCTTTTATGATGTATCTAATGTCTAGTTTTTTCCTCAATTCAGTTACAATGCTAATTTTAGATTCACAAATGAAATATTTTTCCAACAACGATTCTATCGCTTTTGTATCATTTATACCTTACTTCAAATTTTTTCAGATTCCTGAATATCTTAGCAAAATTGATATATATTTCACGATGTATCTTCTTCAAATTTGTGAAAATTTTGAATCAAAGTTGAAAGGATGTTGGACGATCTGCTTGAACAATTTTGAATTGTTGAAGTTGATACACATTATGAGGGATTGATTAGCAGTGATTGCGTGTTTTATGGAATTGTAAATTGATTGATCCCTTTTTAGCGTAACAGACAGAAGCTTTATATATCAAGTGCTTTGTATTCGGACTGTCACGATCCGAGCCTACACCCTAGACATAACCGACACTCGAGAACCATTGATGGTCCCCAAATGAACCCTTATCTTGGCGGACTACAATCAGAAAACTAACTCAAGCAATAATAGACTTAAAATTGAATTAAATCTGTTAAACTCAAATACTCAACTCAAAAAGTCTGAACAATACTCAATAGAAATACTTATAGTTTGTAAAACAACTCAAAGAAAGTAACAACTGAAAAACTTCTCAACTCTATCTATCTATGAAGCCTCTAGTACTATAGAAGGATATCAGGATAAGACCCACGACATCTGAAAAATACTAACGGTAAGGTAAAGATGAAGTCCTCCGAAATACAAGAAGGCTCACCAAAGCTAACTGGAATGTCAAATGATCTCAACGAAGCACTTGTTCATAATCTTGTCAGCTTGTATATGTATCATTATAAGATGCAGGTCGAATGACGTCAGTACATTGAATGTACAACCGTGTAAGGGGAAACTGAAACATAGCTAACTAAACTGATAATATGGGAAGACAAACTCACCTCAACTCAACTCCAATATGAAAGCAATAACAAAAGATAAAGTGTTTAAAGTTTCATAATAAACAGATACTAACTCAAGAATGTAAGAGATATATTAGAAGATTCATTGACTAATCAATTGACTGGAGATGCATTTATGATACACACGAGGTCTCAAGACTTTAGCAGAATTTGAGTTACTTCATATTGTTTTTTATTCTCATGTTCACAAAACAGATGTTCTTTAATTATCAATAAAGTTTATTTGNAGAAGACAAACTCACCTCAACTCAACTCCAATATGAAAGCAATAACAAAAGATAAAAGTGTTTAAAGTTTCATAATAAACAAATACTAACTCAAGAATGTAAGAGACATATTAGAAGATTCATTGACTAATCAATTGACTGGAGATGCATTTATGATACACACGAGGTCTCAAGACTTTAGCAGAATTTGAGTTACTTCATATTGTTTTTTATTCTCATGTTCACAAAACAGATGTTCTTTAATTATCAATAAAGTTTATTTGTATTAATACATATTTTAATTATTGAATGTTATGAGCATTCCTTACTTATTCAGCTATTTGTTTTTTTCTTTATAATTATGTTGAGTAGACATGATGTTAGCCTTCTCACATAGATAATTTTCTCCTTGTCTTAGTGATAAGTAGAGATAAGATTGAATTTTAAGTAAAATTATCAAATAAATAATCTGAAAGCAATCAACTTAAATTTGAATGTCGCATAAATAATGACATAAGGTCATCAAGGTGAAAAATGTTCACCTAGTCTACTTGGTAAGCCAGATGTGAGTTAAAATGATAAGGTTGATCAATGAACTCAAACTTTGAATAAATGGTGTCTAAATATCATATTTACAACATTATTTAAAAATACAAAGATATACGGCCTATGGTAAATAATAAAATGTTGTAGCATGCTTTTCATATCATGTGTGCTGATTAACATCGACCAATTGGATTTAACGTAAGCCCATTCTAATTGTATTGTTGTATGAGACCCAAAAGTAATGGCTCAAAATATGTGCCCTTAGTGACTTTAATTAGATACTTGATGTTTACTATCTTAATATGTTTTTAAAAGCTTATGAATACATATTCGATTTAGAGGAGTATATCTAGAAAAACAATTAAACCATCATGAGAAGAGGAAGTTCATTAATGAAATCTCATTGATTTGTGCTCATCGTTGCACCAGATATAACTTATGAGTTATAATTTTGAATACAAGAAATAATGATATATGAGATCTTGAGAATATATCAAATGTAATTTATATGACATGAGGTACTGCATACTTTATGATCTACTTGCATATTTAAACTCGAAGAGAGGTTATATATTCCTAACATATATATCACTTAGCTCTCACAATTTGTTGGTCTCATAGTCTAATTTCCCTATATGAATAATTGTGGAGATGAGAATATGTTCTCAGACTGAAAAGACATTCTCATTAGCTGTGAGTGGGAGATGTAGGAAAATTGAATATACCCATAAGGGGTACTTTTATGTCTCATTAGGATTATTAAGTTGACCTTATTATTTTCCTATATAAGTACACATAAGATGTATTATTAAAAACACACAGAAAATGAAATATTGAGCGCATAATTAAGAAGGGAGAGGAGTCAAAATCAATAGACATTAATGAATCATCATTGATAGACTTTGCATATGACACGATCAATTTGACTTAAGATTTTCGGTACCATTCCGGTCCGGTAGTATTCAAAACGGAATGGGATACAGTGAATCGGTACTCCGAATGGAATGGTATCATGATTTGATACCCGTATACCGGTACTGGTTCATCCCGATTCCGATCCGATCTGATCTCGATAAATTATTTTTAATTAATTAAAAATAGGCTTGCAGCAAGTTATTTAAATTACAAGTTATAAGTATAACTTATAACATATAACTTATAAACTTGAAAACTTAAGCTCAAAAACTTTTAAAAAAAAACTTTATTCAACTTAACTTACGAACTTATATAAGTAAAAATTAAAAAAGATATCTTTAAAATAAACTTAAGTAAAATTACATTATAAATTTCAAAACTATTAAACTTAGAAAAATAAGAAAAACATTCATATTTTCGTAATTCAAAATAACTCAAAAAAAATTATTATTTTTTAAAATAGTTGTATGTGTCTTCCTGTTTATCCCATCCCGTTCCATTTTTCTATCTTGGTATATAGTGAGACGGAACGGAACCAAGCCTCCATTCTGGTAATTTCGGTCCGGCTCATTCTGGTACCAATCAACGACCCGGTCAAACCATCCCATTCCGGTCTGGTACCGGTTCGTTCCGATCTGATGGTCCTGTTCCGATGCGGTGCCCAGTCTTATGAAGATCCAACACTAATAGAAGTTGCTTACTTTCCTAATAGTGACGTGAAGGAACTGAAAGTCACTTAACTGTAAAGAGAGGGTAGGATTTTTTTTCGTAATAATAGTGGACCGATCTCATGAAATCTATGCAGGTCGTCGAAATCAAACAAAGATCGAACTTGATTCATTAAGGGGCATAAAGGCGCCCTCACACGACGTCAATTTTTGACCTAGCAGCAGGCGGACTAGCATGTTTGAATTCAGACCACACCAAATAGTTTGTTTGAGTTGCTCTCAGGCACGCAGATCAAAGATCTCACTTGTCCTGGACAAGTGTGTAGAGATCTTCGTGGGATGTGGAGGGAGTTTCAATCAAACTTTTCTAGGATTATTTATCGCCCCACACATGAATATCTTTTTATTGATAGATCAGAGGGTCCTCTCTAGAATAAATTCTTAAAAATTAGGTTACTAGCAATGACAATAGAAACTAAGATTCATTTACAATTGATGCAACAATTATGTCAACAATAATGCAAACATAAACATCTTAAACATAGCAGCAATAAGATTCATATCATGCATATCTTTAGAATAAATTAGAAACTCATGTTGATAACATGTTATAAAATCAAAGCAAAATAAGACAAATACTACTACAAGAGAGCAATAGAAATAGGGAGAAGAAAGAAGAGCTTTCTTATACTTCCAATTGTATCTATCAATTTTCATATACAATGTAAGTTATTACAAGTCTCAAGTAACTTGGAAAGTCAAGTTTACTAGTGCAAATGAACATTGACATCCACCAAATACAAGTGCATATGGACATTAATATCCATCATCTTAATATTTCATAACATACGCTCTCTTTGTTTCAAATTAAGTGACCTTTTAATCGATCTTGTGATAAAAAATTAAAGATCTCTCAAATGTATCAAAATACCTTTTAATTTTGTGGACTTAAACATGTCAGGTGAAAAGTTGAAATAAAAATTATTAAAAAAAGAAAATTTCAATCTTTTTTAAATGGACTAAAAAGGAAAGTAGATCAAACAAATTGATATGGAAGAATTGTATTATATAGGGAAGAACTTTCATTTATTTATCTTCTTAATCCAAGCTTCACATATTATGACAGGAGACACCATACCTTCATAGTTCATATACTAATCATTATAGCTCTACCCTTCAAATGTTGAATTGCCATCCAAGAAAAAATGACACGTTTGAAGAAATTTGTTTAGCTAAACATGTGTTTGTACTAATAGTTAAATTTGTAAAATTGGGGATCAAGAACAAGTGAATTAATATCGATCTCACCCTTCTATTTTTTTTTGGGGTGGGGGTGGAGGGGGAGACTAAGTCGACGAAACAATAATGAAGAAACATTTTTTGACTATGCCTATAAGAACTAGAATATGAAATTGATATAATAACAAAAGCAAGAAAATAACAAGATTCAGGATCTTTTCCATATTCTCAAAACTAAGAAATGAAATTGTATTTTATTAGTGAAGATGAGATGTCTTCTTCTCTCATGTAAATGCTTACTTAAAGGGTAAATAAGTTACGGATACTAGGGCATAAAGGCTATTATGCCACCTAAAAGGCCTCTATCACCAATATCATCATCTTTCACAGGCTTAAAATTTGGCTCTAGGCTCAAGGATGATTGGTGTCAAGAGACCATAACAAACTTATCCAGGTTATGTAAACAATGATATTTCTCATAATTTCTAATTCTAGCTAGTTTTGCAATTTTAAATAGCATATTTTAGTAACTTTAAGGGTCAATTTGGAAAGCCACCTGGTAATTGGAATTGGTGTAATTACCAGCCTAGTAATTACACAATCTAGTAATTACGCTGACCTGTTTGGTTGTTTCAGTGTAATTACACATGTCATGTTTGAATGTCAAAGTGTAATTACACATGTTCTATTTGGATGCACAATTGCAGTCATAAAATTATATTAAAATTTAAAAATAAAAATTAATTATTTAAAATTTATACTAGACAACTAAGAAATTTTATAAATGATATTAAATTAAATATTTAAGGTATATATTAGTTTTTGAAAATATATTAGTTAATAAACATATTGTTCTTAACTAATATTATGAAAAAATAATTGATTTATATTTTTTCAAATTAATTTATTGTAATTGAATTGATCATAAAAACTAAAAGTATGAAGTTTCTAGAACATTATGAAATGCATGTTTGATAAAAAGATTAATATATAAATAAAATGTCATAAATCATTAAAATGTTTGACAAGAAGATAATTTATCAAATCTAATTAAAAAAAGTGAATTCAATATTACTAATACAAATGAAACTGAAAATATAACATAAGTTATAAATTCAATTTTCTTAACATAATACTCTTATCGCAAATTTCAACATAGCATACATAAATATGATTTATGTTTATTTTTTTAAAAAAAGAAAACGTAGCTCTATAACCATACTTAACAATAAACTCTATTTTAATTTAAAAATTAGAATACTAATAAAATTACACCACGTAACTACCAACAATTCACATCCTCTCCTTGTGAATTGGAGAGTGTAATTACCCCCCGGCCAATTACACAAATTACCTGACCAAGTAATTACGTGTCCAACCAAACAGGACATACATTGTAACTACACCCAATTACACCAAATCCAATTACCAAGGTGGCTTTCCAAACGGGCCCTAAGAGTGTTACTATATCGAGCTGGTATCTTCGAATCTACAAAGCTATATAATCTAGATTCTGGCCTGAATGCCATCCCCAAGCTACCAGTTTTCCACGTCCACAAAGTTTGAAAGAAAGCATAAGGACCAGTCATGAAGGTCCGAATCCAATAAACTTGCACAAGATTGAAAGAAAGCGCCCCATAAGGACCACCAAGGTCAAAATCACAATCTATAAAGAGCCAAGAAAGTCGGGTTGCAGAGAATGTACTATAAGTTGCTGTTGACTAGAATATTACATTTACTCAAACTCGAACAGGTAGCCGACAAAACACATAATAGAGCAAGCTAAAGGGCCATATAGGATTGGAAGAAGTTAAGGCAATCTCATCTCAAGTATCTGAGACGCAATTCTACTTTTTCCTGAGATCTTAACCATTTGTACAAAATGTTTCAAGCTCCTGGTGCAAGGCAATCAAAGGTCCAGGGAGGTAGGAGTTAAAGAAATCTGTCCTCATCTTGTGGGGCATGTTTCTCCTCCTACGTCGATTGCAGAAGTTCATATAAACATCACTCATTCACTATGATCTGCACAAATCATGCCAAGTACTTGAACAGGTTTGGATTATCTTTGTCCCTCTCTAGGTAATCTCTAGTTATCAAATCTTCTATTCTCTTCTTGATAGCTTTGACATCAGGCTATGGAGTATTCAAAACAAAGTAATTAGCTCAGTTGAGCTTGAATAAATAACATTAAAATTGAGAAGTAGAAGTTCATCACAAAGGATACCACCTTAAACATGCGTCCCAACTGCTCAACGCACTCCATGACTAGTTGCTGGTAGCCCAATACTTTACGGCTCTTCATAATACGCACAATTGAAGCATCTATAGCATACCGCCTATCCTTGTCAACGTCTTCAATTACCTTTTTCTTCTCATCAACAGGAGGGAGAGGTATCTGCATACCCATTACAGCAATATCCTCAAGGGGTCAGTAATGTAGTGCAACAATTCATAGTACAAAGGCTAACCATACTCATCATTAATTGTACCTTGATCCTCCTCATTTTGTCAGTGAACTTTGAGTTGAACTCAAAGACATCAGTCGGAGAAATTATTTTGGTGCTTGGCTCCTTGTTGAGAATCTTGTACTTGGCACATGAAAGGGAATGAAGAAGCCGAACAACATCATCATCTGATAGGTTTAATTGCGTCATGATTTCCTGATAACTCAATCTATCTGAAGCATTAAAGAGCAGCAGAGCAGAAGCCTACGAAAAGGAAGAAGTCTCAATCTCGTTTTCTCATTAATAACGTAATAGAAATATTTCAAATTAACTAAGCCTATCCGATTTCAAAAAGTAAGACAACAGCAATCAACCTGATAAGTAGTGACAACGAGCTCAATAGTTTTTGGCTCAAATTTTCCATTTATGTTGCAAGTTCCCAAAGAGTATATCCACGTAAGTTTCCTGTGCTTTGTTTTTGTTTGATAGAACTCCTTGAATACTTCAACGCACCTAACCTGACAATGCACGGCATAAAATGAATCAATGACAGGACGTTTGAGAAAAAAAATGATTCAACATGCATCATTCTTTGTCTAAAGAGAAGAACTTCAGCAAGAGGAACAAGGGTCAAAACCAAGATAAAATCAACATAATGCTAATTAACATATTGATATGATATACCATTTCTGCTGGGAGGTTGAGATCAAAAGACTTGTAGCTAGGCCAGAAGCCAGTAGTCAAGACAGTCACCGTCAAGTCAATTCCTGGATTTGCTATTGGATTATTGCTCAAATACTCCTCAAAGCTGGCTTGATTTTCCCTTGCCAATGTCAAATCTGTGACCTATAGAAAGAGAAGAAGAATGTCACCAGAGAACATAGCCTCAAATTCAGCATAATTGATCTGGATAGCATACCATTCCCTCCATCTTTGATGTGAACTGCCCCCCGCACTGCTGCTTCAACTTTGTTAGGATACTTCTCTCATGTTCATCATTGGCACTCTTATCAAATAACAACCGCCGGGCTAGCTTTTTCCTGAAAAAAAAAAAAGGAAGTCATAAACTTGTAACGGAGAAGAAGATACTATTCAAGNATAAAATCAACTGCATAATGCCAATTAACATATTGATATGATATACCATTTCTGCTGGGAGGTTGAGATCAAAAGACTTGTAGCTAGGCCAGAAGCCAGTAGTCAAGACAGTCACCGTCAAGTCAATTCCTGGATTTGCTATTGGATTATTGCTCAAATACTCCTCAAAGCTGGCTTGATTTTCCCTTGCCAATGTCAAATCTGTGACCTATAGAAAGAGAAGAAGAATGTCACCAGAGAACATAGCCTCAAATTCAGTATAATTGATCTGGATAGCTTACCATTCCCTCCATCTTTGATGTGAACTGCCCCCCGCACTGCTGCTTCAACTTTGTTAGGATACTTCTCTCATGTTCATCATTGGCACTCTTATCAAATAACAACCGCCGGGCTAGCTTTTTCCTGAAAAAAAAAAAAGGAAGTCATAAACTTGTAACGGAGAAGAAGATACTATTCAAGTAGTTGAGATGCACAGTAGAGGTAACTCTACCTATAGAATTCTGCAAACAAGTCCTTATCACTAATATAAGCTAGCAGCTTTACCACCTGCAAGTGAGATCTATTATCAGCTTTCTCCTGCTCCAGTAGTACGAAGAAAAAGTAAATGCTCTAGAGGAAAAGAAGGGAAGGGGATCTATAGAGCAAGAGCTCACCTTTTCCAACGTCTCTTCAATGGCTTCATCACTCAATTTCTCACTCCCGCCTTTTTTGAGAATGTTGTCACAGAAGGTGGCAAGAAGTTCAGCGCTTGAGCTACCAGCAACACCCTTGTTGCAGAAAAGTTCGAAAGCCTCTTTAAGTGCCTAGAAAATGACAAAGGGGATAAATATTAGCAATTTACTTCTACCCTAATGCACAGAGTAGAACAATTAAATTAGACAACTATCCTTCGTTCCAACACATACCTTGTGAAAAAGTGTGTGGTTTTGGAAACAGTTATTCACATACGCCAAATATTTATCGTGAAGCTCAATCACTTTCCGAACAAAAACCTGAAAATTCAGAAGTAAGTTCATCACTGAAAACATATTCAAGGGTCAGATAACAGATTTACGAAGGGATTACCTGTTCCTGCAAACCAACCACATCTCTCTTCTCTGCCTGTTGAAGAACACTAGTTGATCAGAAAGAATGCAAGACATTGAGCAATTATATTAAATGCATTCACAGAGAAATACGAGTCTCATCTTTTAGAGAATCATCCCTAAAAAGATGAGATGAATTAATTTTGACATTGTTCTAACCAGCAGAAGTGGAGAATTTAAGATACATAAAAGAAGGAAATGCGACAAAAAGCACGTCTTGGTTCCCTAAGCAACTGCTCATGCTCTTTCTTTAAGATAAGTACAGAATTCGGTGAGGGGTTCTGCTTTAAAGAAACTTTTACCATCTCTTTGAAGTAACATTCCCATCCACCAAATTATCAATGACCATGTACTGAAGAACAAATAAAGTAAATGAAACAAAACAATCACTGAGATGAAGTCAAACTTTGTGACTTCATGCTTTTGATACAAAAGAGAAGATATGATAACAAGAAATCTCTGAACAAAACTCATTAAAAGCACAAACTGGAAATCAAAATAAGCAGAATAGCAATATGCTACGAACAAGGGTTGTGATAGAGTGGTCAGCACTCATTATTCATATTTTTGAATCAACTCATGTAATGTGATTTTGATAAGTTGCGACTTGTGATCAGAAACTTCAATATGCACCAGCTATTGTTCCATCGATCTAAGTTCAACTTATGCTTCGATTTTTAACTTCTATCTGCAAATTTGATTGAACTTCAAGTCTTGTTGTGTACTTCATGTCTGAGTGGCTATGTGTCTTCCATACTATCTTTTTGTTTCTTTGAAATTAAAATCATGTGCAACTTTTGTTCTCTATTCATTCTTAATATTGTAGCTTGGCATACAGTTATGGAAAACCTCATTACAGTTGACAGAGGTTCTTAATTATGTTTTCTACACAAAAGAAAAAAAGAGGTATACTCCAGCTTAATATTGATATGGCCAGATGATAGGATTACAGGGGAAGAGGGAGAATTAATGTCTTTACTTTTAAGCTAGTGAAGGATAACAATCTACATGTTTTGCATTCTTTATTTTTGGTAATTAAAGAAATGTTACCAAGTGAGAAGTTAAGCGGCTTTCACACAGCTACTAAGGTTGAAGCATGGTTGACGTTGAATCTAAAGGGTTTATGCTCTTACTTCTTGTCCCCTTATTTCAAACTCAAAGAAAGCCTTGATCGATATGAGAAAGATGTTCTCGTATAAAAATTGAAATAAGAATCTTGGAGTTAGACAAATGGTCCCAACCCTAGATAAGCACCAGAGCTACGTAAACTGTTTTGCAAGCAAACAAATCTTCAAAAATTGCATCACTTCCTTGTTAGTTATCATTGTTTGTTGCCCTTACAACAACATCAAGTATCATAGTCATTTCACCTTGGATGTATCTGCTTTGAAGTAATTTTTGTTTAAGCCTAGAGTCTATCAGAAACTATCTCTCTATCTTTACAAGGTAAGGATAAGATCTACGTACATCGTATCCATTCCAAACTTCACTAGACATGAGTGTGCTCATTAGAAGTGCACCAGATGTGCTAATAAAATGTTTCAATGCACCAAATTTTTGCATTGATTATAAGCGCATATGCTCAATTTACATTAGAATTCTCAAAATTGATGCACTAGGTATTCTCAATAAAATATGCACCAGATTCTACTATTACAAGGGACCAAATTTTTAATATAAAATCTGCACTTCAATTATTAGAGCTAAAGCACCATATTTTTGAAAAAAGAAGCTGTCTATACAATTACATACACTAAAGATTACAGATCAACCTATGGCAACTGACTTGCACCATGATTCAAAAGATCAAGTCGCATTTAGATATCAAATCTAGAGTAGAGTCATACAAGATAACATACCAACACACATTCTCTCTACTTTTGGCATTAACCAATTTGCTCTTCCTTTTTTTCACCTTTTTGTTTTCTTTTTCAAGCTCATTTCTAATCTAGAGATATAGACTCTGTCTCAATCTTCCTTTTCAACTAATGCTATCGCATAATGCTACTGTCCAATTTAAAATACTTTCAATATACTTTCAGCTACACTTAGTTTCTTTACTAATTTCGAAATCAAAAGCATTGATCGTGAATCAATTTTGTCACCTTCAAATAGGGCTTTGATTAGATCTTCTGTATGTATCTTCAAATACAATCAATTTTTTACACAACAATGAAAGACCTCCAAAATTGCTTTATATTAGAAATCACTTATCATCTTTGAATTGGAGTAGCAATTAGGGATTCAGAGATGAACTAAAAAGAGAAAAACTTCATCTTTCTTGACATTTTGCAGTAAAAAATAGTAGCTCTGTGTTAGATGAGAAGAGGGAAGTTCCCTTTAATGGCTGAGGAGCAAAAAAAATAAAATCCACAAGCTCTTCTGAAACAGATTGGAAAAATGTAGAGAAAGAAGGGGAAAGGGAAAACTTTTGAGTGTTTTAATTTTTGCACGTGAGTTGCACGTGGGGTCAGTGTTAAAGTTAACAGATTTTTTTTGATGTATCTGTTACTTTTAGGTCAAAGGATCAAATTGATCCTCTTTTATAATATATTAAGGACCATATGGATCATGTGGAATATATTAAGGATCAACTTAAAACAACCCTTATACATCAAGGACCACTTTGATCATTTACTCAGAGAGGTTTTGGAGGGAAAGAAATGGATTTTGTGATTATTTTTTTTAATTTCTAAATAAGGATATAAAATATTTATAGAAAGTGGTTAGTTTGTATTTTCTAAAATTTTGGTGGTAGGGACTATTTTGTAGTTTTTAAGACTTGGGTGCTAGAGTAGATAGCTTTTAAACTTAAAGTATTGATGTTGTGGATGTGAGGAAGTCAATTAATTTTAAGTATTTAATTATATTTTTAAGTAGATCAATTTACTATTTATTTATAATTTAGTAACTTTATTATTCTAGAATGGGGTTTATGTTTCATGGTTTCATAAGGATTAGGTTAACCTATAGTTATTAGTTTGGTATAAGATTTAGGTCTCCTACTTACATAAGAATTAAACTTCATATTGATGTAATAAGACTCCTATTTAAAGGGGCTTTTGATGAATAAAACAGTAAGTCATACGTCTGCAAAGAGCAAGAGATCAGAGTTCTCTCTTCCATTGAACTCAAAGGTTTCAGTCTCCCTTTGAAGAGCTGAAGAGATCGGGGTTCTCTCTTTTTAATGACTCTAAGGTTCAGCCTCCCTTTAACGAGCTGAATTTATACAATTGGCTCTTTTTCTCGAATTTTACTCTTAGCAACTCCTATGTTCGAAGCAAGATGTTGTCTAATTAGACCACGAATTACAAATGTCTGGAAAAGTTCTATTGCTATTTCACGAGGCAATCCACATCGATGTAATGAAAGTGAAGGACCCACGACAATGGCAGATCGCCCTATGAATCGATCCTTCTCTAAAGATTCATAACAATTGATGACAAAATGGTGTGTTAATATATGAAATTAAGTTGATCAGACACTTGAGCACAAGTAACTTTGCATATTAAAATAGCAAAAACTTCTAGTTTGACTGGTTCCAAGTCAACTCAAAGTGTATAAGCGCCAAATAAGGAAGAACCAAATTTCTCAAGACCAAAGAATTTGAGAAAGGGATAGATTATACAAACCTTTTTATTGCTAGCAGCATCTTCAGCCTGTTTTACCAAAGCTGTACCTTCAGCAGTAACATGCTGCATTCAGATTAAAAAGAAGGATACATGAAGTAACTTATAGGCATACAATCAAGAATATGAGGTCATGAGATCACAAACCTGCTTAAAAATATTAGCCACAGGGTCTAAGCCTCGAGGGATCTTCGAAAAGAGCCTATACATCCTTGATAAATCTTCAACCTAATAAAATAATCATGATTGTGTCAATTACTGCAAAAAAAATTCAGAAACATGGTCATTAAGATGCTGCTAACTACCTTATCATCTCTTAGTAACGCATGGCATCCAGAGTAATCCTTCTCAAGAAGTTGAGTGGCATACACAGACAACAACTCATGTTGCACTTTCTGCAGAAAGGTGAGAGTAGTAAAGTTGCAGCTAATTTAAAGTTGATAGGCTAGATCCAGAAAAAAGAAGATGTGAACAATAAAAACTGATAGCAACATCCTCCATTTTGAAGGCTAAAGTTCCAGTAAAGAATAAAGATTAAGAGCTGGAATGAACCTCAAGCAACTTTGTCTCGCTGCTTGAATGGAGATAATGAGAAACCCTATCCTTCTCCCGTTTCAAGCACTCCTCGGCCTAAAGGAACATTGACATGATTATGTAGGTTAACATATGGACTTTAACCAGAAAAAGGACAGACAGAAGAAGCAACAGGGTAAGAATGGCAGAATTAAGGGGTTGCATAAGCAGTATACTAACTTTCAGCATATAATCTGGACATGAATCTTCGAGGATCCAGTTAGAAGCTTTGCGAGAATAATAAGCCGCTGTATCCTTGAGCATTGCAGCTTCAAAATCGTTCTCATAATAATCCATTGATCCCATTCCAATTTCAACAAATATATCTAGCACATTCTTTAGTAGGGCTCTGTCAATTTGCTCTCCCTCACGCTCTTGATCAATCTGGTTAGAGGAATGTCGTTGCTCAATTAAAAGGAAAAAAGAAATGGTAGTGAAAACTCAAAGCAAGACAAAAGGGATACCAGAGATATAACAGCATCCCTGACTTTTCCATTCAACTCTTGGTAGACCTGAAATAGAAAACAGTTGCCCGTAAGATATTACCTTTGTCCCAATTTATGTGATACTCTTTCTTTTTTAGTTAGTCCCCAAAAAAGGGACATCTTTCCATATTAGTAACAATTTAACTTCGAATTTCTTGTTTTACTTAAGTTTCTATAGCTTACTTTATACCACAAGTTTCAAAATTCTTTCTTTTTCTCTTAAACTCCGGCCAATCACCTTCACATAATTGGGATGGAGGGACCAAATGATAACATCTTTTCGTAAAAGGATGTGGCAGCAGTTTACTAGTATACTGTCAAACTGAAAACCAAATTCTAGAAGAGGCAAAACCGAGAAAATAAAATTAAAAAAATAAATATAGAAGCGATCAGCTGAACTCAGTGCTTTAACCAAGGGATCAGGTGGAGATGTTTTAATAGATGACCATAGAAACAAAGTTTTGATGAAAAGAGAAGGAGAACCATAATTACCTGATCACGGAAGCAAGTTAATCCAACTTCATTAAGCCCCGGCAGAGATCTCCGGGCAATGAAATAGCGGTCAAGATAATGGAAGAATCTCGACAACCATCTGACCATGACCTTATGATTTGACCACCTTTTTACCAGCTCTCGCAACATGAACTCGTCATGTTTTTCTCTCAAAGAAGGCAATACCTATTTTGAAATTGAATTGCCGTGTGAAATTTAGAGAAGGTAGAATTATTTGGAGAAACAAAAATTGGGTAAACAAACTTTAAGCTAAATTTGAGTTTACATCATTTTAAACTCCTAAGAAAAATTGCATGCCTAAAATAACATACAAAAAATCCATGTAATTTAGCTGTGTTTTGAAACTTCTATCCACTTTTCCCCGTATCCTTCTCTTAATATTCTATGGGATGAAGAAGCAGCCTTTCTAAATTTGAATCTTATAATAGTGGGAATAAAACTAAAAGATATAGTCTCTTGGGAAAGCAATGCCTGAATTACATTCAGATCCCCAAAAAATGTTGATACTTGCACATGGATCCTTATTAAATAAAATCATTGAGGGCACAAAATAGAATCACAGAGGGCACCAAGGAAACTACCCATACTAAGCCCTCTTTGTTACATGGCTAAAATTGAAAAATAAAAGAGTAACAAAGGGCTTACCAGACTAATGATTTCCCTTTTCTTTATTAAAGAAATCATTTTTCTAAGTTCCAAACATTCCAGAATGATACAAAGAGAGCAGACAATCAAGAATGGTACATGGATATAACAAACATCAAAGAAAAATTAAGAATAATACTTCTTCAATTCTTATTTTTCTTGTTTTATTGTAGTACCTTGTTTAATTTCAACTAAAGTGAAATGTGAATGTAAACTGCAGTTACCCTTACCGTTGTTGTGATATATTCTTCAAAAGCTTCACGATATTTGTCATACAGCTGTTGAGAATAATCATGTGGGGGCTTTTGAGTACACATGTTGTAAATTGTCCTGTTAGTAGACTTAAGGAAACGAAAGGTGAATCAAATCCAAGTTATCTACATGCCTAACAGTGAGGGAGTCTAAAAGGATACGTATACAGCATCATATAGTCCTCTGAGCTGAACTGAGGCTCAGGCAGCCCTTCTAGAATGTTCTTCAGCTTTGTAATGCCCCTTTGCATGAAGTCCCATCCATGTTCCAGATCGATTGTGCTACGATGGTTCATTGTGATTTCAATATCTTCACAATTTAACAGAATGCAACCCTACACAAATTCCAAACACCTGTGGTCCTGTTCCCAAACTAAATAACATCACCAACTAAACTCAACAAAAGCTAGTAAGAAAATTAAGCAATTTATAAGCCAGCCAGAAAATCAAATCACATTAATGCTTGACTTTACTGTTAAGAATAAACAAACAAATGACAGAAAGAATGCTCTTATTAAATACCAAAATCTGATGTTGGACAGGCTACAAACTTGGGTTTATCCTTGAAATATGGACCAGAATACTTGGGTTTCAAGGCTTCAAAGTGAGGGGCTGTTAAGGAGCGATTCATACTAAGAATCGCGCAAGTACCTTGAGCCATTTCTGGGTCTCACTATAGAAAGGGTAGTAGAATATGACTAAAAATCAAGAACAGGAAACAGGATTACAAATTGGAGGCTTAAATTCAAGTAATACAAAGAGGAGAGAAGATAAAGGAGAACAAGAATAAAATCCGATAATAAAGGAACGAATCAAAGTTCACTAACTGGAAATATTCCAAATTACCGCAGTTATCGGTGCCCAATTGGAAAAGTTAGTGGGTTTTTTTATTGGTTCAGTGTGATCTTGGTCTTCTAAAGATTCTTTACCATTCTGAATTAGATATTTAGTTGGGTGTATAGGACTTTCAGTATAATGAATTATCAAGGACAAATGAACCATTTATGTAACTAAACAAGTCCAAACTCCAAAATTTTAGAAGTGCTAAGATAAGCGTAAAGTAAAAGTAAATGTCACAAAAAAATAAGCCTTCGAGAGAGCTTCACAAGAGCAGTGCTATCAAAGGCGAAATGCACAAAAAAGCTCTAAGGTCCGTGAGGGCTTTAAGCGCAAATAAAGTGTGGGCTTTAATGAAAAAAGGCGCAAAGGGAGAAAAGAATGCAAATATATATGTTTAGCCCAAGACTAATAATTATAAACATGAATGACAAAAATATGACCAAAGAAATTGAAAAAAAAATTATGATAAAGTGAAATATCAATTATTTAGAGTCACTTCTTCATACGAGGCTCATTGGCAAGGAAACATTTGCCTTAGAACCTTGATGACGACATTGAAGCGCACATAAAGTGACGCGAAGTGCTCAACACGTTTTGAGCCTCGCTTCAGGGCTTAAGCGCGCTTAAAGCGCGCCTTTGATAACACTGCACAAGAGTACAATAATGTGCAGTAGAGACTACCAACATTGAGCCAAAATAAAACCCCGAGTAATTACCTCATCCGCTATTGATATTTACTTGCCAACAAATCATCCAAGCNAAATTGAAAAAAAAATTATGATAAAGTGAAATATCAATTATTTAGAGTCACTTCTTCATACGAGGCTCATTGGCAAGGAAACATTTGCCTTAGAGCCTTGATGACGACATTGAAGCGCACATAAAGTGACGCGAAGTGCTTAACACGTTTTGAGCCTCGCTTCAGGGCTTAAGCGCGCTTAAAGCACGCCTTTGATAACACTGCACAAGAGTACAATAATGTGCAGTAGAGACTACCAACATTGAGCCAAAATAAAAACCCCGAGTAATTACCTCATCCGCTATTGATATTTACTTGCCAACAAATCATCCAAGCTCATGATTCATAACAAAACAACTCACAGGTATAACACAATATTCATGTGAGCTTACTTTTTATTCATGCTTATTGCTCGGTGATAAGGAATTCTACTCTAAGTTCTATTTAGATAAACTAGAGTTACCAAATTTGCACACTTGGCCCTAAAAGCCATGAGCTTAAAATCTTTTCAGGGTTCTATCAATAAATAAATAAGTAAATTAAACTGAGAATACCAAAAGAAAATACACATCGAAGACACTGAAAAGCTAAGTTGCTCGGATCCTTCAAAAATACACAATTTTTGGAGGATCAGACACGCACCCGTACATTTTTGTCGATATTTTTGAAGAGTCCGAGCAACATAGCTGAAAAGTCTAAATTTTCAGGCAGTTAACGAAATAAAACAAAGTTCTGGAATCAGTTGTTCGAATTGAATTTCTAGTTTAAATGAATGCCGTCAGTTGTACAACAAAGAATGAACCAAAAATTAAACTCAAACCGCAGTAATGAACACTAAACCTCCACTACACCTAACTTCAAAAGGACAAAACACTCATGCTCAGAATCAACAACAGAGAAATAAAAAACAACATAAAACTAGTCCATCAATCACAGCTCTGAAGATCGCAAAATCAACCACAATAAAACAGCACAATTTCTATAACCACTGGAAACAAAATCAACAACAGGATCAATCCGAAGCAAACGAAGAAACAATTAGACCAAAACCACCACATCAACTATGCATCATAGGTATACATGTGAACTGTATACATCGAATCGGAGCTCATAATTTAACCGGAAAACGTACCTATGATGTCACCTGAGAGCGAGGGAATATCCGAAATGGTGATCGAGAATCTAGACCCGATGAGGGCACAAGACGGAGCTGGGAACCATTGATGAGAAGAAGAATACTCGGTGAGATGTGAATCACTATTTTCCCTTTTATGTGTTTTTTCTTGTTTCCTTGGAAACCCCTCATACTTCTAACAATTTTCATTTTTACCGTGTTAATTTCTTGATATTTTATTGTGGGTTATTGTATCTATTATTTTTGGGTTTTATGCATTTTTGAGTAGTCTTTTCTTTTTTCTTTTTTCGTTTTTTCTTTTTTTGAGAATGTTGTTTATGTTTTTCAATTTTTCATATTTGATTGGTAAAAATATTTGAAAGAATTTTCTAGGAAAATGAGTTCTCTAATGAATGTAGAAAAACGAGTTACATAAATGACATTTCAATTTTATTATCTCCTCTTACCAATTCAAGCATCCCACTACTTGACCATCCCACTCCTGAACCACTATTCTTATCATATCTCACCTCAATAGTGTTTTGCTAGATAATATATAAATTCTTTTGGAATAATAATTTCTTTCTTACTTACCAAACACTAGAAATAAGTAAGAAACTTACTTGTTTTTTCAAGAAAATATATTCTAGAAAATCATTTTTCATGGAAAATATTTTCCTTCGTACCAAGTACACCCTTTAGTGAATAAAGCACGGTGAGTGCATATTCATTCATATATAGCCAAACCTTTTTATAAAGGTCATTCGTTATAACATTTTTCACTTACTTACCAAACACTAGAAATAAGTAAGAAACTCACTTATTTTTCAAGAAATATATGCTAGAAAATCATTTTTCATGGAAAATATTTTCCTTCATACCGAGTACACCCTTTAGTGAATGCATATTCATTCATATATAGCCAAACCTTTTTATAAAGGTCATTCGTTATAACATCTTTCACTATAACGACATGATTTTCTCTAGAATCGATTTTCCATATTATATTTTATTACTTTTTATTTTTATATAACAACATTCTACCTATAACAAAAATGTCATTCATTATAGTAGAACCTTTTGTTAATAAAATTACCATATATTATAGTTATACTCAAATATTATCTAATAATATTTTTATAAGAAATATACTAGGTATAAAATAAAATATTTCAAAAAATAATCACCATGTAATCATCATCAAATTAGGCATATAGTAAATTTTAAGTAAAAATATCTAAAAGTAACAAAATAAATATGTATTAAATGGTGTACATCAAAATAGGCTTTAGATAAATGGTAATGCTCTTTAATTTGACTTTAGCTATCATTTATGCCCTTTAACTTTAAGTGCACATAATTAGACATTAAATGTGTATAAAGTTGAACAATTAAATGCATGTGTTCTACATGGTATTATACGTGGCAATTCACGACCTACGTGAAGTCCTTCGTGTATTGTGTCACATAAGACACATGTGTCTGCTTGTTTAATTTTATACAAATTTAAGTGCTTATTTGTGTATACCCAAAGTTGAATAGCATAGACATCAGTTAAGGCCAAGTTAAAGAACATGTTTATGTATTATGTCATCAAAATGTAATCATAACTTTAAAAAAAACCCGTTGATGTTTGTCTTTTTTACACTTAATAAATTTTCTATAGTTGAAACTTATCCTGATAAAAAGATTATATTAATTGTACAGGTCATTGAAGTGGAAGAACAAAGGATAATAGATGTAGAAGACAAATACGAAAGTTTTGATGAACAACCTCGAATTACTACTACTTTGGGTGATATAAAGGATTAATTAGTAAACTCTTAGACAGTCTTTAAGGAAAATGTACTTTTTTCCTAAATGTTTGAACAAGTTTGCCAATTCAATTCAAGTGGTATATATATTGTCACTAAAAGATTGAAATTTACGAACAACCTACAATTATAGAATTCTTATATCAAATTAGAAACTTTTAAATTTTTAATTAATTTTAAACGCATATATTTCTTAGACTTTTATTCTTTGTGGTATGGTGTAAGTGTGTAACTAGTAATGGAAATTTATTTATTTTTGGTAATAATATATGGATTATTAGTAATGTAATAGTCTTTTGAATTATTAATGAATGAATTATGAAAATCAATTAACATTAAATTTAAATTTAACAAATTTTGTTTATAATATATATATATAATCTTGCATAATTTTGTTTATAACAGCTAAATGAGATCTAAATGTCGAATGTCAGTATTTGTGTATATATATAACACTTCATTATAGAAACCATGTCAAATACTACAAAACTTTCAGATAAATATTATCACTATAGAGAAATTTGACTGTAGTTGACTCCAACAAATTATTAATTGATGAATAATTTGTAATTTTCTGGACAGTTTTATGAGGAAGTTTTTGAAAATTATGTTGTGGGTAGATAATGTATTTTTATTTTATTTTTAAAAAAAAAGGAAGTAGCAACTGTTGCTTCACCTAAAATGATAATATTTTCTCTTTTTGTGTCGTTTTAATTTTTTCTAGATTTTATGTTCTAATTTCTGAAATAAACTTTTCAAAGAACATATATTAAACATGTTGTTGCGTATATTAAAGTAAGATCTACATATATTTTATCTTTTTTAAATCTCATTTTGTAAGATTACATTGAATATCTATTGTTGTTATTTGTAAATTTTAAGCATATTTAATTTCCGTAATATCTTAATTTTTTAAACTAATAAAATTAAAATCTCAAAAAAAGAAAAAAAACTTGTCATCCAAGTTATTGGTATATTTGTGATTGTCTTTACCAATCATGAAACCTTGAGAAATATAATATTTTTCTATTATATTGCTCATATATAGAAGAAGCTATAAGTCAATTGTTGTTGGTCGTGGGGTAATTTCATTTTTCCTTGGCTCCCATTGTTAACAAGTGTTTCCTCATCGGCAGTATTTTATGGAGTCCGGAGTCAAAAGGATAACTTTATTTTTTTAAAAAGCATAAACGATATATCAATTTTTTTAAAATCGAAAGGGCAAAATCGCTCCCCCAGGAGCGATATCCTTTGTAAATTTTCTATTGTTTAAAATCGCTTCAGGGGTAGCGAAATTTTTTTTAAAAAAGGAGAAAACGCTGCCAAAGCAGCGATAATTAAAAAAAATAAAAAATTAGGGAGATTATGTTTTTTTTCTGCCCGTATTTCTTCTGCCAACGATTTTTGTTTTATTTTTTTTTTTTAATCTGAAAATTACTGTTGGAGCAGCAATTTTTTCAAAAAAAAAACTAAAAAATTAGAATCGCTATTCCAATAGCGATTTCTTAAAAGTAAATTGGTTAAAATCACTGCTCCAGCACCAATTTTCAGATTAACTTTTTTTTGAAAAAAAAAACAAAAATCATTGGCAGCTTTAGCGGGCAGAAAACAAATATTCTCCCTAATTTTATTTTTTAAAAAAAAATTATCGCTGCTTTGGCAGCGACTTCCTGGGAGGCTGATTTTTTTTTTTTGACAAAATCGCAGTGATTTTAATCAAAAAAATTTAACGAAGTAGACAGAGTTAATTATGTGCAAAAGATATCGATTTTACCCTTTTGATTTTAAAAAAAATTGATATACCGTTTATACTTTTTGAAGAAAAAAAGTTAACCTTTTAACTCCAAACTCGTATTTTGTGGCTTCTTCAAATATACACAACTATCTTAAATGTTAAAAATAAAAAACAATTAAAACAAATCACTCCAAACACCCTCACTAGCCTCGAAACTTTAGTTCACTTGAAATGCTACCGCTCCAAATGATCCAATGATCTTCTTCTATTCAAAATCATACTCAAACGACCAAATATCTTAAAATAATGGCCGAACATATATTGAGATCCTTAAATTTGTCCCTAAATTTCATTTGGCACTCCAACTCAATCTTGTTCCATTTTAATTCTTCAATGTTTCATTTAAACACTTCTTTCCAAAGAATCAACGAAGAGGAATGTGTCTACTTCACATGCCATGACATGACACAAAAGTCAATTAAAAACACATACACAACTCCTCTAACTTGCCCTGATTTTTCATTTTGACACTCTTCTATCTTAGTTTTGTTCTATTTTAACCCTTCAACTCTATTTTTATATACCATTTAAACACAAAATACTAATTTTATGATATCTTCATTTTTATTTATGTTCTTCATTTCCACTTTTTCATTTTAAAAATCAACACTACAACTTTTTTTTTTTAAAATAATTAACGGATGAACATCAATTTTTTTTCAATTTATTTGTTTTTTAAAAAAATATTTTTTAGAGTTCCTCAACATTTTTTGTGAAAAAATAACCGACGAAAGTGTGTCGATTTTCTTTCTTAAGCAATTAATTAAATTAAATAGCACCACATATTTTTTTTCATATCCAGTCTATTTGGATTTAACTCAAATACTAACTTTCTAATTTTTCATTCAACTAAATACGAGTAAAAAAAACTCATGTTCATTGCTAATTAATAACACTACTTAAAAACGCTAAAACTCGACATATTTCGTTGAGTTGTCATTGTTTTTTTTTAAAAAAGAAAATTGACACACTTTCGTTAGTTATTTTTCACGCAAAAGTATAGAGAATCTCTCAAAAAGAAATTGTTACTTTTTTTAAAAAAAATATCAATGGTCATCGGTCAATTTTTAATTTTTTACGATAAATAACGGACGTACGCCGATTTTTAAAATGCAAAATTGCAGTTGAAGAGCATATATAGAAATAAAGAAATCATAAAATTAGTATTTTGTATTTAAACGATACATAAAAAATAGAGTTGAAGGGTTAATCTTTTATTATTTCTATAAATATTTTTTTTCTTGACTTTTATTCTCTTAGAAAAAGTGTGATGCACACATTCTACCACATCATTTAAAAGTGTCTATGGAATATGAAAATTGGAGGTAAAGGATTAAAATGAAACAAAATTGAGTTGGAATGCGAAAATAAAATTTAGAGATAAGTTTAAGTACTGTGCATATATGTTTGGCCTAAAATAATCATTTTCAATCTGTTGAAATTTTAGTCAATCAAGTCAACTTTTGATCAGCCCACCCCAAATCTGCCCCAAACACACGCCAAATTCTAGTCATCAAGTCAACTTCTGATCAACCCACCCCAAACCTACAAAGCTCACAACTTAAGATTCCAAATCCATGATAAAATTTTGATTTTGATTTAAAATCCACGGTCAATTGGACATTTGCCCAAATTTAGCCCTAACGCAAAAAAAAAAAAAAAGACTTTGATGTTAGATTCATGATCCAATCATGTTATAATATTAAAAGAATATTATAACATAGTGTTTGTCTAAAAAAGATTTAGGATAATGTTTTTTTTACGTATGTACTCAACACAAGAAAATAAGGTAGAAAACTCACTTATTTTCTTAGAAATTCTTTTCAAGAAAATATTTTTTTCATGGAAAATACTTTCCTTTCATATTGAATACACCTTTAAGGCACTCTTATATAGGAATAACATGACACATGTTTAAAACTACAAAAAATTCAAATAGTATACTTTGATATATTATATATAGTTTAAGACTATAAAATTCAAAAAATTCTTTACGTTCTTGTAACTTTATTACACAATCAAACTAAAACACTTCACTATATCAATTAAAATGCATTCACTATCCCCAAGGTACATTTATATCAAGGATTGAAAGAGCAAAAGCAAATACAGTACAACAACTTGTTTAGGTGAAAATGAATATTTAGGACTTATCAAATAGTAGTCACACTCAAATCACATAAAGGCACAACCTCTTCTTCAAGAAGTGTTTCATTTTTAAGCAGCTCCAAGATTGATTTGTTTCTTCTCTTCTAGTTTGCTTGCATGTACAGTAAGTAACTCATATTCTACAACCTGCATTTGGAGTGAGTACTTAATCACATCATGTTCAAAATCACTTACTAAGAAAAGAACCAAAAACACTTAATGGCTGATAAAAATTGCATTTATAGATATGTCAAAGATAGTCTTAACAACATCTACTATAAAAAAAAAAAACATCTACTAACTCTGCAATATGCATCAGAATATAAAGAATACGACGATGCAGTCTATTACAAACCTCCAATAACTTATGTTTGCTTATGTCTTTCAAATAACTTTGAACCCTCCTTTCCTCGTCCTTCAAGCATTCCTCGACCTGAATTTCATCAACATTTGGTATGTAATGGAACTATTTAGTTTATTCAATATGCAAAGCAAGCGAAATAGAATTAACCTTCAGCATGTACTCCTCATAAGATTTGCTTGCAATCCAATCTGAGGCTTTCTTAGAGTAGAATACAGCAGTATCCTTCAGCATCGATTCTTCAAAATCTTTCTCGTAATACTTCATGGTGTCTCCACCTATCTCCACATATATATCCAAAATGTTCTTCGCTAAGGCCTGATCTATTTGCTCTCCTTCGCGTTCTCTATTAATCTGAATCATGGTAACAAGTAAAAGAGAAACTAAGTGTAAAATATAATACATAGAATTGATTATAAAGAGAAAAACAGAACTGTCCAATATGGCCTCAGGAAGCCAGAGAAATATGAAATCGAGCAGAAGTTCTAGAACAGGAGAAATACGTTTCTGGACTATGGACAGTGGTGAAGCCGACGTTTTCACTAATGAGGTTCAAAATATGAAGAAGTAAACTCACGAAGAAGCAGAAGGAGGTCCAACTTTTACTTCTACTTTATACACATAAAACTTATATTAACCATATACAAAGTGTATTTTTCAGCCGAAAGGGGTTCATTTGAACCCCCTCGGCTCTATGCTCTACCCCTGATTATGGAAGTATACATCGTTGTTATACTAGACTATTTCAGAGGAGTACGGAAAGAACCAGTAGACCGAGAAAAAGGCGATCTAGCTAGATCATTCAAATTTAAAGGACTAGTGAACATAAATGAACAAGAATACAGGCTAATCACATTAGCCAAATGTAAGTTGCTAAGTCCGCCTACGTGGCGCCACCACAAACCAAGCTTCCCTTTTAATTTATTTATTTCCAAAACTAACCTTGCCCTTTAATTAAAAATTGTGACTTTTATGAAATGTTGCAACTTTTTATGAAAAGTTGTGACTTTTATGAAGAGTTGTGACTTTTATGAAAGAATATGACCTTTCCGAAGGGTTGTAACTTTTCCAAAGAGTTGTACCCTTTCCGATAAGGCACAATAAACATTTGTTCACACTATCCTTTGTTGTCTATAAATGGACGAATTTCCTCTCATTTTAAAACAACGAAAATTCTAAACCTCTTCTTCTTCTGCACAATTAAATATTTGTGTACTTTGTTCCTGTTGAGTGGCTCACTATACAATTGTTTTTGTATCAATACACTTGTAAATAGAATCGTTCTATCCTGAGAGGATCTATTCCTTTAAACCTCGGGTACAAGAGAGGAATAATATCTTAAGGGGACACTGTGCATTTAGTGGGCTCGATTTTCTCCTTTCTCTTTCATTTTATTGTTACAGATCTTGATATGTTTTTTACAGTCATTAATTTATGCTTATGTTATTAATTGTTGTTTTTGAGTACATGTTTTAAACTTTGTTGTTTATATTTCTGCAAAGTTATTGTGATAAATATTTGTTAGTAAAAATTAAATAACACACGTTAATTAAGTATTCACACAAGTTTTATCTGCTGAAATTATTAAAGGTACTGTAAAAAAATTCCTTAAAGATCTATACTACCTTCTCTGGAAGACAAAATTCAAATTTGGTATGTCATTGTAAAGACATAAAGACCTTAAAAACTTTATCACACCTTGATGTGCAAAGTGAACCTAGAAAAGAAGACAAGAATTAATAAACTTTTAACATGTGTTAAAGGATGTGCCGGATGACCTATAAAGGAATATGACTAGACTGGAGCCTCTTTTAATCCCAAAGACATAGATAACTACACAGTAAATTAATAGCTCATATTCAATATGAAGTATGCAAAGATTCTCAAGTTTGTGTAGTTACAAATTGAACTTCATCACTTTGGTATGTTGATTTTAAAAAAATACCCAAACAAACTTAATAGTTTTGTGTAATATTTTTCCCTTTCAAGTATATATAATAAGTTTAATTGTTGTCCAATATGATACATTTTCCCTTTAATGTTTCATTTTAATAATTACTTATGATACATTTAAATGGAGAACTTTAAAATGATAGATGTAAAGTGAAAGGTAGGGCTGAACTTTTTACACGTTAGAATTAGAATATTTGTTCACTTTTTTCAGCCTTTATAAAATTTATCCATCCCTTCACCAATGATAATTTATTTATTAGAAAATTTAATATCTCTGGTTGAAGTTCATTTGATTCTCCAAAAATATCAAATAGTAACACTTCCTAGAAGAAAAAGTATAAATTATAAAAGCAAATTAAAGATGATTGATTGAAAGATAAATGATAAGATGTTATAATTATCATCTTTCTATACATAATAAATATTTGTTACTATGTAATCTTGTATAAGATAATATAGTATTTTAGCTTCATTAATGACTGATATGTTTTAAATTTAAATTATAAATTTCATAATATTAAATTACCGCGCAATGCGCGGGTGATTTTACTAGTTTAACATATTGGTAACACAAGTAGCCATGTGCAATGGGCAATAATTAACTTATTTTAACAGTCATAGTAGCTTATTATAAATTAAATAGATACCAAAATTCAAAGATCCAGTTAAGGAACATGAGACTTCTTTTAGTAAACCTACCAAAGATATCACAGCATCTCTCACTCCATCATTCATTTCACCATAGACCTACAACAATTTATTAAAATCCATGAAAACAGAGACATTATTCGTCTAATTGATCCAACATATCGATGGATAAGTACTCGTAACTAACCAATTCATAGAAAATCAAATGGCTAGTTTCCTGAAGCGAAGGGAGGCCCCTTCTAGGCACTAAGTGTCTGTCAAGGTAATGAAAGAATCTGAAAAGCCACCTGGTTATGATTTTGTGATTATTCCACCTCTTAACAAGTTCGTGTAGCAAGACGTCGTCTTTCTTTCCCTGAATTGATGGAACTACCTGTAACATCGATGATCATATCAAGAAAACGAAAAAAAAAAAAGTAACAATCATGTATGTAAAACTCTCAAAAGTTTCACTTACCTTTGAGGAGACATAACCTTCCATTGTTTTCTTATACTGCTGATACAGTTTTTGAGCTTCAGGGCCAGCTGGATTGTTGTCACACATGTTATACACTGTTCTGATAATACAATTAGGAAATACATGTCCAAATTGATAGGAATAGCAAAATATAATTAGATATAGTTTTTTTTTTTGTTTCCCATCCAGTATCCGGTTGCTGCATTGGATCTAGATTAATCTGGATTAGCGCTTATAGGGACCATTCAGGGGGAAACGCTCCCTACCAAGAATTTTTCCATACTCAGGCTCGAATCCGAGACCTCTGGTTAAGAGAGGAGTTGCCCACAATAAAACTTTAAGATACTAGCCAATATACAATTTTGAATAAATTTAAAGTACTTGCAGGGAACACATAAACTTCAAATTCTGAATGCAGGATAGTATAGTAAAAGTATAAAAATAGGATACGTGTATAAATGCATATACTCTTCAGAAGTGAATCGGTTGGAAGTGTGTCCTTCTTCAACAAGGAGGATAACTTTGTTGATAGCTTCATCTTGCAATATAGGCCATCCTTGTTCAAAACTCAACGTGGGCTTCAAATTACTCATGCTTACTCCAATTAAGATATATTGTGATATTGATTGATGATGAGGAAATAATTATAAAGTGCTTTGCTATTGCACAACTTATAGTTCATGAAAAATGTGAAGGCTTTCTGAGAAGATTCCAACTTTGAAATTTTAATATAATGGGAAAGTTTAGAGAAGTTTCCAACTTTGATTCTCAATCAATACATTGCAATTTTTTAGACTTGGAGCTTTATGACGGTGGAGCCACTATACCAAAAAGAGTTTATAATATTCAGCAACTTGTCATAGTCGTTATTCAATGTCAAAGTCAACTTGGAAGATTTATAGACTTCTTTTGGCCAAGTCAAGAAAATGACAATATTAGTCCGTATAGAGATAGCAATAAGGTGAGAAAATGACAAAATTGATCCCTTAAATTTCTATCTACGACCAATGACATTTTAGTAATTTTAACATCATTTAAGGGCAAAATAATAATTATATAATTAATGATCAAAATGAAAATCTAGAAGAATCCATGCATGTCTTAACTTTTGTTATGGGCCCATAAAGATATTATTGTAATTTTGTTAAAATGAAGAGTTTCTATTAGTTAACTTCTTACAAACAATAATAAATGCTAAGCTTGTTTTGACATATTTTAGAAAGAAAATTTTAAACTAATTAAAATAAAATGTGTTTGAATAGTTAATATTTTGTTCCTAGAAATACTTTAAAGGATTATTGCGTAAACATATTTTTAATATTATGTTACATAATATGACCACTAAATTCATATCTTGATTATTAAAATAATCTTTAAAATGATGTATCAATATTTTTTAATAATTTGAAGAAAATATCAAATTTCGTGACTAAAAGAATGAACAATGTTTAACTATCAAGAAATTAATAATTTGATAATGTATTCATCGAAAGATTAAAAAATATAAAATTTTCATTTCTATATAGGATATTTTCTTAATATTAAATATGATAAACTATTTAACAGAGAAAATTTGACAAGGAAAACATTTAACATTCAAATTTTAATGAATATTAAAATACAAACTAAAGAAAAATGAGTAGTTAAAAAATAAAGAACAACAAAAGAAAATGTCAATAGAAAAAGACTTTGTTGAGAAATATAGAGGAAGAAAAAAACTTAAAAATAAATAAATTAGGGAAAAACAACATGAAAAAAAAGTATATTGGTTATTTTGTGGGGGTAAGATTTAGAGTTTTCTTTACGGCATGATATTAAGAGTGTAGTATAAAAAAAATTAATTAATGTAATTTAGAATATAACATTACGATAATTGTTATTGTATATAGAAATAAAGTTTCTTTTATTATTGTTTTTTTATTGCTGTGGAGTTAAAACATAATTTTTTAATATATACTTTCAATATTTAGAACATAACATTACGATAATTGTTATTGTATATAGAAATAAAGTTGCTTTCTTGATTATTTTTATTGTTGTGAAGTTAGAAATCATTTTTTTAAGTATTTCTATTTATTGAAGACAATAATAAAATGTATCACAAAATTCATCGACAAAGCCAATTACAAACACAGTATACTTAAGTTGAAGCAGTAGAGATTTGAAAGACTTTAAATCGATCTTTATGAATTGATTGATCAATGATTAGTATTTTATCAGATGCAAAACTTATGGTGCAAATATTACAAAACGAAGATAATAACATTGTGGAAAATAGATACCACTTGCGAATATATATGAAGATCGATGAACTTTTTCAAAGATATCAACATTTTATATATTCCTCGAACACGAAATGTTTTAACTCATAATCTAACGCAATTCTCTATATATTTCCTTGCTGCATATAATATTTTAGAATTCAACTTTCTCAATTTAGGTTGTAAACGACACATTTATGTCGTATGACCATTTGAAATAGATTATAAAGTAATATATTGAAGTTGTTTACTAAAGAAAAAAATAGTATAAAGTACAAAAATATCATATCTTTGGAGGCTAATTACATCATATCCGGGAAGTTTCCTCAATTACAAAAATCTCAAATTTTTCATTGCTCTCGGATACATTCATTGGTTGTCCAATACATTGCAAATGACATATTACTTCGGGGGAGGGATGTATTCGAGAGGGGATAGGTATGTATACGAGAGAGAATATATGTATCCGAGAGAGAGAATTATAATATCTTAAATTATGAATTTATGTAAGTTTTCCAACAAAATATGTGAAATTATATTGGGCCTGTATCACGGGCCTCAAATTATCTAGTCTCAATAGAGATGGCAATGAGGTGGTTGCGGGCCGCTTCGGCTTTAACCCGTAAAGATTTAAACCCACCCATAAGGTATTGATCCATGCTAAGGGAAGGAGCCTTCTTGGCCGCTGAACCATCTACGGGTTTTTGTGATGCAGAACAGGTTAAAATCTTTATAGTATTGATTATAATATTGAGTCCTAAAATATATAGAAAGAAAAAAATATAAAAATACTAAAATATATCTTAAAAGGTATTAAAAGAATGAATATAAATTCCTAAAATATATGAAAAGAAGAATTAGATAAAGACTTCTACATTATTTCCTCAAATAATTATTTAATTTTATTCGGTTGATTCAATTTTATTTTTTAATTAAACTAAGGAGTAAGGATACTAATAATTTTGGTTCCTAGCGTGCATTAGTAGGGGAAAAAATGTCTCCAAGTTATTTTAGTAGTTTTAATAAGATTCAAACTATCATAAGAGAGATATATCTGTAAATATTTTTTTACGAGTGATATTTCTTAAATTTAGCATAGGGTTTATATTAGACAAAAAAGTAATTTAATTATTTTTTTAGTATATGGAAATAATCATTTAATTACTTCTCTAATATTTAAGACATGATTTTAATACAATTTAATATATATATATATATATAGAGAGAGAGAGAGAGAGTGAGTTGTGTTCAAATTAAAGTATAGCATGTAAACAATTATATGTACTACAAAAAGGGGCGGACCCATGTGGCACCCATTAATCTCGTCTCGGAATATATATATCTATGTAGAAATTAAGAGGTATTTATATAAAATTAACATAGAGCACCCATTGAATAAATGATTTGATTCGCCCATTGACTCTTGGGTGGGTGCTTAAGGCTCTTTTAGTGTTGTTGAGCCCAAGTTCGAATCTCATTATTAACATGTATTTTTTACATTTTTAACTCCGTCATTTTCAGAGCACCCACAACCTTAAAATCCTAGATCCGCCACTGATTACAAGTTAAAGTTGGTAGCCTCCAATCAAATTATGGATGCTTGTGGTTATGAGGTTTGTAAAGTTTAGATCTTTATTTTATTTTATGTTTCTCTTTGTTAGTATGATCTAAGAGATGATTTAAGAAAGGCAGAAATACTAAAGCCCTCCCCCCCTCAGCTCGTAGCTTTTTATGTAGTGAACACATAAGCTATCACTTGTATTAAGTACTCTCAGAACCTATTTCTACAACCGTCGTGTACACCTGCAATGCTTAAATTAATTGTGTATATATGCGCATGACACACTGGAAATGCGATGGATGTGGATGTCCATATAAATAAATAGTACGCACCATCTCTAATATTTACCTTCTTTCAAAAGCTTTTATTTAATCTCTTAATTCACACAAATCAACCCTAGTTGCCCGGTTTTTCTCTTTTACACATGTTATTTTGAAGAATCACTCATAAAAAGTCTAACGATCAAAGTTAATGGTAGTTTTCGAATGTTTCTAGTTTGCTTGTAACAACTCCTTCTAGTCCATATGGTTAAGTCTTGGGTGAAATACATTGGGCAGGAAAACTCTTGGAATAATGACTTGAAAATTCTGAGCTAGGCTAATCTCAAACGAAGTCTGAGCAAGGTGCGGTCTAGAAAAATTCGGGAATGGATTGGGTAAAATGTTTAAGCTTGAATTGGATTTTCTATTATCTAAGACATTAAGGAATTCATAGGGCTTTTCGTAAGTAAATTCGGGTAAGTAGAACTATCAATATTGGACTTGGGTGAAGGGATTAGTTTAGAACATTAAAGTTCGAAGGTGTGTAGTGAAATGGAAATTTTCGAAGAGAATTTTGAATTCATATCCCATGCAATTTGCTTTTGCTGGTGTCATGTCGCTATAGATGGGAATTAATTCCCGCTTTAGCAAGTGGTCCCGATATGATGGATACGCAATAACGGGTTGGACCACTATAACAGGTTGGACCGGGATAAGTCATGAATTTATGCAGAAACGTTTCAAAACCACCATTATTCTGCAAACTCACTTTTGGGAAGAGTAATGGCGACCTAGGGCATTTTCTCCAAGTTTCCTGTCAAATTCTTTGATAAATGTAAGTTCATTACTCCCCTAATATAGTAATCCAATTCATGAACCTTAGAATCAAGGGAAAAGGCTCAAATATGCCATCAAAGTTTTAGAAAGGCTCATTTATGCCATCCGTAAAAAAATTGGCTTATCTATGCCATTGTTGTTAAAGAAAAGGCTCATCCATGCCATTTTTAAACTCCGATTTTGCAAAACTACTTTTTACACCCCAAACAAGGTTTAACACTTTTTAAGTGAAGTTAAGAACACCAAGAACACATGAAGAACATAAATAACTCCCAACTTTTCAACATATTCAATACTTCACGAAATCATCTCAAATTCCGGCTACATCATTAGTTACTTTTTAGAAAAATTAAAATTCTAAAATTATTTGTAGAGTTAAAATAATTCACCCGTATTTAAAAAAATATTCCATAAAACAAAAATCAGTCCCAAAATTTCAAAAAATTGCTTTGTTTCATGTTTTTGTAGTTTTTGACATTAAATCTTTGTTCCCTACTATTTTTTGAGTCTATGTTTAAAATTTCAAATGATCTGAAGTTGTGGAGAAAACTCTACCATCAAAGAATGTTGAAGTTTTGAAACTTTCAAGAAATTTCAAGTGGATCTTGTTGAGTTAGGTTGAATTTGCGCTCAAAAGATATTGAGTTTTGGTATCTAGCTCGAAAGGAAACTACTCTTGAAATTTGAGGTAATTTCATGAAAAATTAAAGAAGTTTGAAAATTTGAAAATTGTTAATGTTCTTTATGTGTTCTTGGTGTTCTTAAGGAAGAACAAGCAAAAAGAGTACATTTGATCCAAAATCTTCAATTGAAAAGTGTTAAAAGTTGTTTTGAATATAAAAAATGGTTTTGCATAATCGGAGTTAAAAAAATGGCATGGATAAGCCTTTTCTTTAACAACAATGACATAGATGAGCCAAACTTTTAACGGATGACATAAATGAGCCTTTTCTGAAAGTTCGATGACATATTTGAGCCTTTTCCCTAAAATCAATGATGGTTGACTTATGGATGGTTTTGACTAGAATTAATAGTGGAAAAACCTTTTTTTGGGTGGGATGATCATGTGAATGACTTGGGGTTTAGGATTTTGTAATAATCCGGGTATTGTTAGGCCATTATTCATTGATTGTGTTTTTTTTAAAAATTGTTTTAGACCAAGAACAAGCCGAAGTTCATAATTACAAAGAGAAAGTGTAACATCTCAAAAATTGAAAAGTCAAGTTGAAAAGGAAAAGTGCAGAAAACTTCACTGAAGTAATGAACTACGAGTCCAATCTATGGACTGTAGGAAGTCCTAGGGGTAGTATAAAGGCTATCGTAGAAGTTGAGTTGAGCTTTGGAAATTTCATGTTTTTGAAGTTTGACCTATGACTTGACAGGATGAGCCGTAGGAAATTTAACGGGTTGTAGATGGTTTTTGTAAAAATGATTCAAAGATTTGATTTAAGACCTTAGACCTATGGAAGGATTTGACAGGTCGTAGTTGGTTCTACGAGCAGTAAGAAGGTTTTGTGGAAGTAAACCAAGCTTAATGAATTTTTAAACTTGAAATTGTGTTCTACGGAAGAGGACTACAAACCGTAGATGGAACGACGGGCTGTAGAAAAGTCTCGTGGGAAATGATATTGAATTTTTGGGTTTTTGAAGTTGGTTCTACAGTTGACCAGTATGGGTCATAGGTCACTTTCGATAGTTTTAATGAAGGGTGTTTTGGTCTTTTCTTATCCAATTAACCTTATACTATGTCGTTTTGGACCTATAAATACCCATATAACTAATTTTTGATTCATAAATCTACCCAAACCCTCTCTTTCTCTCAAATTCCCAAATCTCATCCACATTCATCCTCTTCAAATTTTCTCAAACTTCAAGCAATAAATCTAGGGTTCAAGCTTCAAGTCTCCCTTTTCCTCCATTACTTTTGGGCTTTGAGCATCAAGGTATGTGAAAATTCACCAATGAATTTCATTCATCCATTGGGCCCCAAAAGATATCCAAGTTTCCAATTCAATTTCATCTAAACTAGTTAGGGTTTCACTCAATTTTCCATGGGTCCTATGTGTTACGATTCAATTATTTAATTTCAATCTTATTATGCATGATTTGATTCAGTTATATGTTTTTCAATTGGTTTCATATGGACTCATGCATTATTCATGATTTTGACTATGAATTTATGAAGAAAGCTATAAACTTATGAATGCTGATTTATGAAAGCTATGCATGATTTATGAAAAAAGATGTTTTATGAACTAAGGTTGCTTTAAGATAAGCATCAATGAAATTGTGAAAGGTTTTCCCACATATTAGGAAATCACGATTGGTGAAAGTTTTCTCACACATCAATGAATAATGATTTAAGGAGTTACTCTATGATGACTTTATGATTCAAATAGGTATGTTTATTATTGTCTATCCTAATGCTATGCTTTGATAATTTGTGTTATCTATTCCGTTGGAATTTAACTTAGCACCGAGAGAACTTTGAGGTGGAGGCTCAAATAGGATAGTCTCTAGTAGCAACCTCTAGTTCTAAACTACGTGGCCCCGTATGATTGTCTTAAATGACCTAAATAGTGGATCCACAAATAACATATGAATGAATGATATGAAGCTTTACCTTGGTAAGTAGATTCTCCCTTCTTGGTGTGGAAGTTACACCAGATTTCATGTTATAGCTCACATCGTCTAATGTCGGTTAAAGCTCATATCCCACAAAATAAAATGAACTATGTTTTCCTTGAAAGGTTTAATGAGGCTTTCATTAATGATTTTAAGATGTATTAACCATGTTCATGTGATTCACAATTCTTCTTTAAAGGTTTTTACTATACTTTAGCTTTGATCATGCATACCTTATTTTATATCCCCATATGATAGTGTTTCATATAATATTGAATTTCCTCATACTTCATACAGTTTATGTACTAATGCATACTCGTCTACATTATCTTATAATATAGAGTTTGATGTTTCTTATCCTCCCGCTCGTGGCTAGATTCAGATTGTTATCTCTTACCTATAGATTGATGAGTCTTCATTCTCTGAGTACATGTCTCGTAATGATTTAGCTTATCTTTTGATTTTATGTCTTTTATTTTAGACTTTGAATGTGGTGTATGAGTTACGCCCCCAACCACTATTATGATGTATTAGAAAGGCTTGTCAAGACATAGTTATATTTCCGCTATATAATTCAAACTCTTTTATGATATGAGTCTTCTTTACCTAAACTCTTCTTGTATAACATATATTATGTTGTATACATGTCAAATGACTTGCTTAGGATCTCTCGGGGTCTTATATATATGTCATGTCACGTCTAGAATGTACTTTGGATCATGATAGAAAGGTCAGGTTTTGTAGACTTTCCAAGGTTTGATTAGAGGAAGATGATAGTTGTTTGTTTCCCATTTATGTTATATTTCTTGTAAACTGCTTCGTTAGTATTGCATGCATGCTAAATGATTGGGAAAAAAAGAAAAGAGATGATGTGAAATATTGGGAGTTGTTCATCGCATGCAATGAAAGTGTTCACTTTGAGGTACTAGTGTTGTTGCAATTAATTATGATTGTGATTGTGATGTATGTTTGATGATTGGATCAGGTATAACATCGATACATACTAATAATTAGATCGGGTAACATGTCAGTACATACTAATGATTGGATCGGGTACTACGCTGATTTTTACTACTAAGTGGATATGGTACCATGTCGTTACATACTAATGAGTAGATCAAGTACCACACTGGTATGCTAATAGTTTACATATGGGTTCCATGAGAGAATTAAAATGAGTTGTTGTGTTGTGATTGTCCATGTTTATTGTGCATAACGGTTCAGGATAAGGACTGGGAGTCTAGGCTATGTTGTACTTCTGTTGTAATTGTAGGTTGTCTGTTTTACTAAGTTTTGGCTGCCTGATTCACGTTTCTTATTTTGGAACTAGTTGATGATCCTATGAGCATACTATGATTGCTTACAAATATTGCACTTGCCTTTTTTTATTGAGTACATAACATATTCATGCGACTGTTTCGAGACCTCAACGATGAGACACGTGATATTTGAATCCAAGGGTGAGCTACTTCTTTCAAGCTTATGGATTTCAATTATAGCCAAATATAGTTAAGAATGTAGCCAAATTGGTTTAATTAGTGATTTTGGCTAGAAATTGAATAAGACAAATTAATATAATTAATGAGCTTCTTAATCTTAACGAAATAAAATAGTTAACTTAATTATAAACCAATTGTCTCCACCATATAATCTACTAACTAAACTAACATAATCAACAAAATATTTAACTAAAAATAATTTTTTTGAAACAATTTTTGAATATTTATATATATAATTACATAGAATTAATATTATCTTTAAATTATAAAAGGTGACAAAACTACTTAAAAAATAACTTGAAAAACATTGAATTTATAAAATCAATTATTTCAAATCACTTGCAATTAAAGAAGTTCGATAGTTAATCTATATTGTGGAGGGCCAAAATTAGGTGTTACTAGAGATAAAGTAGTATAAGAAGTATACCTAGTATGAAACAATTTATATATATATATATATATATATATATATATATATATATATATATATTGTAACACCTCAGTCTTAGAATGAGCCAATTTTAGAAGGAACTAGATTGAAAAAAGCTAATTTGAGATTTGTGCAAGATAGTCTTCAATTGTGAGTTTTGGGTCAACTTCAAATAAACATAACTTTATGTACAGGATGAGATAGGTGGCCCATAAGGTATCAAATGAAATATCTTTCAGTCCTCTTTCTAACGCCGCTGAGTTTGCTAAATTCTGAGTTCGGATGAGGGAGATATGCCAGTTTGAGTTCAGCATGCCCGATTAAGGAAAGTTCATCCAAATTAAAGAAGTGTATTTTGGTCTTTTCCTTACCCCAGTAGACTAACTCATTTTTAGAAATATTTTAGGGTTCTATTGACTTAGATCAGTTTTCATAATTCCTAAACACACTTAGGGTTTTAGAGAGAAGTTCAGGAGGAGAAAAAGGTAAAAGTTCAAGAGTTCGTTCAAGATTCTTGCGATAGTAGAGGAGTTTCGCCAAGGATTTAATCCTTAAGGTATGTAAGTTTTCATAGTATTGGGTTTGTTCACTCACACACCAATCATGTGAGTTTCATCCGTAATTTCGTTCTTGAGGTTGAATGATTTAAGTTCTTGAAGAATTCTTGAGGTTTTGAGCTTCATTCTTTGATAATGGGGGTTTGTTGAGGTCTTGAGGTGAGGATCTTGTTTATGAGCATTGCTATTGAGGGATTTCAAGTAGATTTTCATGAAATTGTGTTGGGTAAATGAATCTAAGGAAATTTGGAATAAACCACTCGATTCTAGGTGAACTAGGGCTAGAAATCAAAGAGGAAAATTTGTCAAATTTTTTGGGCAGGGGCTGGGACGACGTGTCACTGATGCACCAGAAGGCTGGCGCACCACGCCAGTAATGCGTTAGAAAGAGTGCTCTATAGTTTAGGGGTTGGCTCCCCGCGCCACTCAGTGCACTAGAGTCACCTGTCCCCGTCCTTTTCCGTCATTCGTCCCGTTTGAGTTCTTTTAAAAAGTACCTTCACTCTATTCCTGATTGTAACTATTCTAAACTACATCTAATCATCAAAAGATCCTTTATATCATGAATCATAACTCTTGAATTCACAATTCAAATTCAAGAAAAGATTTAGAGTCAAGTTTGAGAGAGCCTTTCGAGTCTTTTACAAACTTTTAAAACTTGAGTACTTGAGTATGAGGATGAGGAGAGTTGAGTTTCATTTTTCAAAATGCATATATGGGAATTAAGTATTCTCAAGATTAAATGTTTTTACATTTAAAATGAGAGGAAACTTCGATTTCCAAATGAGTTCATGAAGAGTTTTGAGCACTATCTCTTTTAAGAGAACATTTTGAGTAATAATCTCTAAGTTTGAGGATGAGGAAATGTTTTTAAACAGATGAGCATGAGTTATATTATTGGGAGTAGTATTGAGCACCGATATGGGGACGAGTTTAGACAACTCAAAGTCTTCATAATCTAAGTATGCCAACGTGGGTATAGGACAATTCTGTAAGCGTGGGCGAGACGTTGTATCATCACATAGCTCATAGTGATGGTTATCGGTTAGAGAATCTCTCAAATAAGAGTAAAAGAGTTATTATTATACTTTTAAATACATTGAGTTATTATCTATTGTTTTAAAAGATTTCTTTATAATGCATCTTTTATATTGAACTGAGTTGAGTATTTCTGAGTTAGAGTATCTTTGAATATCTTTGAGTATCCTTGAGTTGAGATGAGGTGAGTATGTTCTTATTTTATCTGTTCAAGCTTATGTCTGTGCTTTAGAGTTCTCCTTACATGCTCGTACATTTCATGTGTTGACGTTATTTGGCCTGTATATTTTCTGATGCAGATACAAGAGTTTAGGGTCATCAATAGGCGTACCGTTGATACCACTTGCAGTTCCAGAGTTGCTTTGGTGAGCTTCCTTGCTTTTAGAAGATTCCTATTTACTTTTTAGTTTTGTTAGGATGTCGTGGGTCTTGTCTCAACTTCCATCATTGTCATTACATGTTTCATAAATAGTAGTGTTTTTAGGAGTCTTTTCCAGTTCTTTGTAAAATGTTTAAGACTTGAGTTAAATAGTTATGTTATTGAACATTTCAGACTATATTGAGCTAAGATGATTTTAGTAATGATGTTGTTATGAGTTGAGTTACTTTTGAGGTTCATTTATTGTAGAGTAAGTCTTCTGCTGAGACTTGAGTCAGGACAAGGGTTTGTATGGGGCCAACAATGGTTCTTAAGTGCCAGTTACGTCCAGGGTATAGCCTCGGGGAGTGACAAAATTGGGATCAGAACACACAATTCAAGAGTCCTAGGGTGTCTATGAAGTCGTGTCTACAGAGTATTAGTTATAGATGTGAAGTACGCCATTTCTATAATTAGAAGGCTACGACATTTAGGAATTATCTTATTTCTTTCATACTTTTTTTCGTGTGATAGAGTTCAACTCTATAAAAGTTTCATTCTAATTCGTGCTTGTGCGTATCTTTCAGATAATGCCTCCACAAAGAGTTGTTTAAGTTCGTCTTGCTAGGAGCAATGTTGATCATCAAGATCAAGGGGTACTCATTGCACCAGAAGTGCAACCCCAAGAAGAGGTCACTAATGGTGAGTTCTGGGATACTATCTGGATGCTGAGTCAAGTTGTGACCAACCAAGCTGGACAACAGAGAGGGAATCGACAAGATGTGGCTGATACATCTAGTATCCATGAGTTCTTAAGAATGAATCCTCCAAACTTCACCGGTTCAAGTGTCACTGAGGATTCAGAAAACTTTGTAGAAGTGTTGCAGAAAATGTTTGAGGTGATGCATGTTGCTGATGCTGAGCGCGTGGAACTAGTTGCATACCAACTGAAGGGTGTTTTTAGAGTCTGGTACAACCAATGGAAGGAGAGTAGAGTTGAAGAGGCACCAATTATGATTTGGGTTGTGTTCGAAGAGGCCTTCTTGGGGCGTTTCTTTCCCCGTGAGCTGAGGTAGGCGAAGGTAAGAGAATTCCTTAAATTGAAACAGGAACACATGAGTGTGCATGAGTATAGCCTCAAGTTTACTCAACTGTCCCATTATGCTCTGGAGATGGTTGCTGCTATGAGGAGCAGGATAAGCTTGTTTGTGTCTGGGTTGTCTTGTCTGTCAAGCAAATAGGGTAAGACTGCGATGTTGATAGGGGACATGGACATAGAAAGGCTTTTGATCCATGTGCAACAGGTTCAGGAAGACAAGTTGATAGATAGGGAAGAGTTTCATAACAAGAAGGCTAAGACAGCAGGTAATGAGTCTAGGCAAAAGAAGAGTAATGCGAACCAATCATCTTTTCAACAAAAGCCAAATAGACATGCTCCATCATCTGCTAGTGCACCTGCATCACTGAACATAGGTGATTTCAAAAACCAGAATTCACAGAACTTCAGAGCTAGATCTGCTCAATCTCAAGGTAGTGTGGCACAAGGGGATAACTGGACTCCTGCATGTGCTAAGTGTGGTAGGAACCACCCAGGAGCGTGTCGTGATGGCTCTACTAGTTGTTTCAAGTGTGGTCAAGCAGGCCACTTCATGAGAGAGTGCCCCATGAACAGGCAGGGAAATGGTAATGGGGGCAATAAGGCCCAATCTTCTTCAGCAGCTCCGCCAGATAGGGTTGCACCTAGAGGAGATACTTTAGGGATATGTGGAGGAGTAAACTTTCTGTATGCTATCACAAGTCGTCAAGAGCAAGAGAATTCACCTGATGTTATCACTGGTATGATCAAAGTCTTTACTTTTGATGTATATGCATTGTTTGATCCAGGTGCGAGTTTATCTTTTGTTACTCCATATATCACTATGAGATTTGATATCCTTCCTGAGCGACTTCTTGAACCCTTCGGTGTTTCCACACCTATTGGTGAGTCTAGTTTAGCTGAGAGAGTTTATCGTGATTGTAGCATTTTTGTCAATCGCAAGGACATTATGGCTGACTTAGTCAAGTTAGATATAGTGGACTTTGATGTTATTCTAGGTATAGACTGGCTTCATGCTTGTTATACCTCAGTCGATTGTAGAACTCGAGTGGTTAAGTTCTAGTTTTCTAATGAGTCAATTATTGAGTGGAGGAGGAGTAGTTCAACAGTTCCTAAGGGTCATTTTATTTTGTACCTTAAGGACATAAATTTAGCTTTCAAGGGGTGCATCTATCACTTAGTCCGAGTTAATGACTCTAGTGTTGAGATACCACATATTCAGTCAGTTCCAATTATGAGTGAGTTTTCAGATGATCTTTCCGGAGTCCCTCATGAGAGAGAAATAAACTTCAGTATAGATATTCTTCCTAAAACTCGTCCTATCTCAATTCCACTATATAGAATGGCTCCAGCTGAGTTAAAAGAGTTAAAGAGCAGTTGAAAGATCTCCTTGAATTCGACCTGGTGTCTCACCTTGAGGCGCTCCGGTCTTATTTGTGAGGAAGAAAGATGGTTCACTTAGGATGTGTATTGATTACCGCCAATTTAACAAGGTTACTATCAAGAATAAGTATCCCCTTCCGAGAATTGATCTTTTCGATCAACTTCAGGGTGTCACTTGTTATTGTAAAATAGACCTCAGATCCGACAATTATCAATTGAGAGTAAGAGAAAGTGACATCCCTAAGACAATATTCAGGACCTTATGAGTTTCTTGTCATGTCTTTTGGTTTGACTAATGCTCCCATAACGTTCATGGACCTTATGAACAAAGTGCTTAAATCTTATATTGATATGTTTGTTATCGTATTCATTGATGACATTCTGATTTATTCGAGGAATGAGGGGGATCTTGTTATTTATCTCAGAGTAGTTCTCCAAACTCTCAAAGATAAAGAGTTGTATGCCAAATTTTCCAAGTGTAGGTTTTGGCTTGAGTCGGTGGCGTTCTTAGGCCACATTGTTTTTGGTGATGGGATTCAAGTAGACACTCAAAAGATTGAGGCAGTGCGGAACTAGCTTAGACCCACATCTCCAACTGATATTAGGAGTTTCTTGGGATTGGCTGGCTATTAAAAAAGGTTTGTCCATGGATTTTAATCTATTTCATCCCCGTTGACTAAGTTGATTTAGAAGAAAACAAAGTTTCAATGGTCCAAAGCTTGTGAGAAGAGCTTTCAGGAATTGAAAACTAGGTTGACTACTGCCCCAATGTTGACTTTACCAGAAGGTACACAAGGCTTTATTGTGTATTGTGATGCGTCCAGAGTTGGATTGGGTTGTGTATTGATGCAGAATGACAAAGTTATAGCTTATGCATCCAAACAACTTAAGATTCACGAGAAGAATTACCCAATCCATGATCTAGAGTTGGCTGTTGTAGTGTTTGCTTTAAAAATATGGCGTCAGTATCTTTATGGTGTTCATGTAGATGTGATCACCGATTACAAGAGTCTTTAGTATGTTTTCAGTCCTAAAGAGCTTAACCTTAGACATATGAGGTGGTTGGAGTTACTCAAGGACTATGACATGAGTATTCTCTATCACCCAGGGAAGGTTAATGTTGTTGTTGATGCCTTGAGCAGATTATCTATGGGTAGTACTGCCCATGTTGAGGAAGGCAAGAAAGAATTAGCCAAGGATGTGTACAGACTTGCACGATTGGGAGTCCGGTTAATGGATTCCAATGAAGGAAAAGTAGTAGTGATGAATGAGGCTGAATCATCACTAGTGTTCGAAGTGAAAGAGACATAAGACCAAGACTCTGTTTTGCTTGAATTGAAGGCAAATGTTCATAAGCAGAAAGTGATGGCTTTTGAACAAGGGGAAGATGTTGTATTAAGGTATCAAGGTAGATTGTGTGTACCAAATATGGATAAACTCCAAGAGAGGATCATGGAGGAAGCTCATAGCTCAGATACTTTATCCATTCTGGTTCCACAAAGATGTATCGTGACTTGAGAGAAGTCTATTAGTGGAGTAGTATGAAGAGGGGTATTGCAAAGTTCGTTGCTAAATTCTCGAATTGCCAATACGTCAAGGTAGAGCACCAGAGGCCCGGTGGTATGGCTCAAAACATAGATATTCCACAATGAAAGTAGGATATGTTTAATATGGATTTCATTATTGGTTTGCCGCGGTCTCGTAGACATCATGATTCGATTTGGGTGATTGTAGATCGGATGACTAAATCAACCCATTTTTTACCGATAAAAACCATCGATACAACAAAGGATCATGCCAGATTATATATTCAAGAGATAGTCCGACTTCATGGAGTTCCTGTTTCTATCATTTGAGATAAAATGGTGCAATTCACCGCGCAGTTTAGAAAGTCTTTCCAGAAAGGTTTGGGTTCCTAGGTAAATTTGAGTATTGTTTTTCATCCTTAAACTGATGGTCAAGCAGAGCGTACGATTCATACTTTAGAGGATATGTTGATGGCATGTGTGATCGATTTCAAGGGTAATTGGGATGATCACTTACCTCTAATAGAGTTTGCTTACAACAACAGTTATCACTTTAGCATCCAAATGGCTCCCTATGAGGCTCTTTATGGTAGAAGATGTATATTTTTTATTGGTTGGTTTGAGGTTGGTAAAGTTGGGTTTATAGGACCAGACTTGGTTCATCAGCTATGGAGAAGGTGAGGACTATTCAAGAAAGGTTGAAAATTGCGCAAAGTCGTCAGAAATCCTATATAGATGTTAGGAGAAGAGACTTAGAGTTTGGGATGGATGATTGGGTTTACTTGAAGGTTTCACCCATGAAGGGTGTTATGAGATTTGGTAAGAAGGGGAAGCTAAGTTCCCGGTATATTGGTCCTTACAAGATATCCCAGAGAATTGGCAATGTAGCATATGAGTTAGAGCTACTGTCAGAGTTAGTAGTAGTCCATCCAGTATTCCACATTTCAATGTTGAAGAAAAGTATGAGCGATCATTCACTTATTATACCTACTAAAAATATTGGTATTAAAGACAACATATCTTATGAGGAAGTACCTGTTGGAATACTTGATCGTTAGGTTCGCAGGTTAAGAACCAAATAGGTAACATCAGTCAAGGTCTTATGGAGGAATCAGTTTGTTGAGGAAGCTACTTAGGAGGCTGAGGAGGATATGAAGAAGAGATACCCACATCTTTTTTGTACTTGAGAAATTCCAGACCAATGTAATGATTTTTTGTAAAACACTCTTTTAATTGATTGTTATGTTGTGTTAAATTGCATGTTGGGTGTATGATTTGGGTGTTAGATGTTGCCACCCTTAGTTTTACTTAGAGGAATCCTATTCGAGGACGAATGTTTCAAGGGGGAGATATTGTAGCACCTCGATCTTAGAATGAGCTAATTTTAGAAGGAACTAGATTGGAAAGAGATAATTTGAGATTTGTGCAAGATAGTCTTCAATATTGAGTTTTGGGTCAACTTCAAACAATCATAACTTTCTGTAAAAGATGAGATAAGTGGCCTATAAGGAATCAAATGAAAGATCTTTAAGTTCTCTTTCCAACATCACTGAGTTTGCTAAATTCCAAGTTCAGATGAGGGAGATATGCTAGTTTGAGTTCAGCCTGTCCAAGGAAAGTTCATCTGAATTAAAGAGGGGTATTTTCATCTTTTCCTTACCCCACTAGCCTAACTCAGTTTTAGTATTATTTCAAGGGTATAAACTGACCTAGATCAGTTTTTACAAATCCTAAATACGCTTAGGGTTTTAGAGAAAAGTTCAAGAGGAGACACAGGGAAAAGTTCAAGCGTTCGTTCAAGATTCTTGCGATCGTTGTGGAGTTTCGCCAAGGATTCAATCCTTTCGAGGTATGTAAGTTTTCATAATGTTGGGTTCGTTCACCCACACGCCAATCATGTGATTTTCACTTGTAATTTTGTTCTTGTGTTTGAATTATTTGAGTTCAAGATGAGTTCTTGAGGTTTTGTTCTTCATTCTTTGATAATGGGGTTTTGTTGAGTTCTTGAGGTGAGGATCTTGTTTATGAGCATTTTTATTGAGAGATTTCGAGTATATTTTCAAGAAATTGTGTTGGGTAAATGAATCTAAGGAAATTTTGAAGAAACCACTCAATTATAGGTGAATTAAAGCCAAAAATTGAAGAGGAAAATTTATCAGGTTTTCTGGGTAGGGGCTGGGCGATGCGCCGCGCTAGTAGTGAGCCAAAAAGAGTGCTCTGTAGTTTAACGGTTGGTGCCCCGCGCCACTTAGTGCGCTAGGGTCGCCTGCCCTCGTCCTTTTCTTTCGTTCATCCCTTGTGAGTTCTTTTAATAAGTACTTTCACTCTCTTCCTGATTGTAACTATTCTAAACTACACCTAATCATAACTCTTGAATTCACAATTCAAATTCAAGAAAAGATTTAGAGTCAAGTTTGAGAGAGCCTTTCTAGTCTTTTACAAACTTTTAAAACTTGTTTTAAGACTTGAGTACTTGAGTTTGAGAATGAGGAGAGTTGAGTTTCATTTTTCAAAATGAATATATGGGAACTAAGCATTTCCAAGAGTAAATATATTTACATTTAAAATGAGAGGAAACTTCGATTTCCAAATGAGTTCATGAGGAGTTTTGAGCACTTTCTCTTTTAAGAGAACGTTTTGAATAATAGTCTCAAAGTTTGAGGATGAGGAAATGCTTTAAACATTTGAGTATGAGTTATATTATTGGGAGTAGTATTGACCACCGATATGGAGATGAGTTCAGACAACTCAAAGTTCTCATAAACCATGTATACCAACGTGAGTAAAAAAGGTCATACTTTTGAGATGATTCATTATTTCTTTTTAAGCATAGCTTAGTAGATCTACTTATTTGAGGATTTATTATACTCCGGCAAGGTATAGGATAATTTTGGAAGCGTGGGCAAGACGTTGTATCATTACATAGCTCATAGTGATGGTTGTGGGTTAGAGAATTTCCCAAATAAGAGTAAAAGAGTTATTATTGTATTTTTAAATACATTGAGTTATTATATAATGTTTTAAAAGCTTTCTTTATAATGCATCTTTATTGTTGTTTTTATATTGAACTGAGTTGAGTGTTTCTTTGTTTGAGTATTCTTGAGTTGAATTGAGATGAGGTGAGTATTTTTTCCTTTTATTAGTTCAAGCTTATGTTTGTGCTTTAGAGTTCCCCTTGCATGCTCGTACATTCCATGTACTGACGCCATTTGTCCTGCATCTTTTATGATGCAAATACAGAAGTTTAGGGTCATTAACAGGCTTACCGTTGATACCACTTGCAATTCCAGAGTTGCTTTAGTGAGCCTCCTTGCTTTCGGTGGATTCCCATTTACTTTTCAGTTTTGTTAGGATGTCGTGGGTCTTGTCCTTACTTCCATCATTGTCATTAGAGGCTTCATATAGTAGTGCTTTGAGGAGTTTTTTTCATTTCTTTGTAAAATGTTTAATACTTAAGTTAAACAGTTATGTTATTGAACATTTCAGACTATATTGAGCTAAACTAATTTTAGTAATGATGTTGTTATGCGTTGAGTTACTTTTGAGGTTCATTTATTGTTTAGTGAGTCTTCTGCTGAGAGTTGAGCCAGGTCTAGGGTTCATTTGGGGCCAACATTAGTTCTCGAGTGCTAGTTACCTCCAGGGTGTAGGCTCGGGGAGTGACATATATATATATATATATATATATATATATATATATATATATACACACATTTATTGTTTAGTGAGTCTTCCGCTGAGAGTTGAGCCAGGTCTAGGGTTCACTTGGGGCCAACAATGGTTCTCGAGTGCCAGTTACGCCCAGGGTGTAAGCTCGAGGAGTGTCATGTATATATATATATATATATAATAGACATAATAAGGCTCTATAGCTATAATTTTGATAATTGAGCTTCATAGCTATAGTATCGTTCTTCATGGAGGTTGCGGTTGTATATTTCTACCCGTTTGTATATTTCGCTTGCGAATATAGAAATATGATAAGTATATATAAATTCTGTTTTTATACATTTAGGAGTTTCTTAAAATGCCATTTGTATATTTTGGTTGCCAATATACAAACATGGTAATTTATTATGATTTTTCATAAATTGTATTCAAATAGCTAGGGTAAGTATATACAAAATTCTATATTCATAGAATTAGGAATCAAATTATACAAATTCATAATTTATACAAATCAGACGAATTATAAAAATCAGACGAATAGCAAGATTGAGCGAAACTATAGTTGTGAATTAGAATTTCCCTAAATAGTAGTTATAACATTTAATATGATTTAATTGTTTGATATTCTACACAATTTTTGAGAAAATTTCATAAATAACAAACATAATAAGGCTCTATAGCTATAGTGTCGATAATTGCGCTTCATAGCTATAAATTCATTTGATATGGAGGTTGTGCTTGTATATTTTTGCATGTTTGTATATTTATCTTGTGAATATGCAAATAGGGTAAGTATATACAAATATGGTAAGTATATACAACTTTTTATTTATATATTTAGGAATTTTTTAGAACTCCATTTGTATATTTCGCTTGCCAATATACAAACATGGCCATTTATTATGAATTATTCATAAATCGTATAAAAATAACTGAGGTAAGTATATACAAAATTCTGGATTTATACAATCAGGAACCAAATTATATAAATTTTGGCTTTTATCAGACGAATTATACAAATCAGGTGAATTATACAAATCAGGCGAATAACAAGATTGGGAAACTATAACTGTGAATTAAAATTTCCCTAAATAATAGCTATAACATTTAATATGATTTAAATGTTTGCTATTCTGCACAATTTCCTATATATGTATATACCTTGTGTTTTGAAGTTTGCTAAAAACTGAAATCTTGGACAACATATTAAGAACTTAGTAAAATACTTGAACTATATTTGATTTGATAAAAAACATAAAAACAATCTGATTTTGATAAGCGGATCAATTTAGAAAATCTGAAATGGGCTTGCTATTAAACTCATTCTACAATTATATTAATTTTATAAGAAAAGTAAAATATTATGCCCAAAAATCATCCTTGTTTAACGAAAAAATTAGCTACCTAGTTAAAATTCCTAACATATTTATTAAAAATAATTACGGTTTAAAATAATTATTAAAAAAGTCAATATGTTAATTATATAGCAAATAAAGTGTATCATAATATAATTCCTTTTATTTCTCAATTGAGGTCCACTTTTGGCTAAGTTTGACTTTATTACCCACAATTCTCTCTCATGTTTTTTACCCAAATTCTAGGAGATTGGGCGGGGTGAAAAAAATTGAATTATATTTTAAAAATAAAATTTTAATTTGTTAATTTTTTTGTATGAGGGGAGGGGCTGGTTAGGGGGGGGGGGGNGGGGGGGGGGGGGGGGGGGGGGGGGGGGGGGGAGCCTGTTAGGGACAAAATAAATTGATTTTTTAAAAAGGAAATTTTTAAAATTTTATTTTTTTAAATGGGGAGGGTCATGGTACGGGTGGAGTAAGAAAACAAATTGTAATTTGAGATTGGAAGATAGTAAAAAAAGCTCTCAAAACCCTAGCCACTAACCCTGACTTTGCCTACTTGTTCCGATGACCACCATGGCCTTAACGGCCGTTGGGCAGCCTCCGACGAAGGCTACTCAAACAGTGAACGACAAAGGACTGAGTTATGCAGCAACAGTACAACCTCATACCTCTAAACATGTTCCCCTACCCCTAAAGCCCACCACATATTTGCATGGGGAGCCTAGAGTAGTATGGGAGGAGGAGGAGGTAACACAAATTATTGCGAATGGAGAATTGAAATTTACGGTGGTAGGAAAGTTCTCATACGGATGGCCAGACATATAGGATCTCAGGAGACTAATCCCAAAGCAATGTGATTTGAAAGGAGAAGTGAATATTGGGTTGTTGAGTAATATATATGTGTTGATTAGAGCGTATAGAATGGAGGATTACGTGAATCTGTTATCAAAGCCAATCTTCTACATTGCTCATAAAAGTTGGAATTATCCAATGAGGACCTTAAAGTGGGATCCTCTCTTCGATCCAAAGGAGGAGACGACAGTAGCGATTGCATGGATTTCTTTACCTTCACTAACTCCAATTTTATTTTTTTTTGGAAAAAAGACAATCTTTTCAATTGCAGCAGCAGTGGGGAAGCCTTTACAAGTAGATATAGCTACTAGCAAGAAAACAAGACCAAGCTGTGCACGAGTGAATGTAGAAGTGGATTTAATGATGGATTTCCCAAAAAGAGTGAACGTTGGAATCAAGAAGAGAAGTGGGGAAATATTGGCCAAGTGGATCACGATAAAGTATGATTATTTACCAAAATATTGTAAAAACTGCACGTTACAGGGGCACAATGAAAAAAAGTCTTTTGTCCTACACCCTGAGTTATTTACAGGTACACAAAAGGTGGAGAAACAAGAGGAAATTAACGAGGAGGATAAAAATAATCAAAAGGGAAAGGAAAAGGTAAAGGGAGATAGAAGATTAAAGGATCCCCTAAAGAATACAAAATATCAAGAACAAAGACATATATATATGGTGCAGGGAGGGGCAGATACATTCAACGAGGAGGACTGGCGCAAAGATGGAATCAAAAAGAGAATCATAAAGAAAATATCTTAGCTACTGGGAATGAGTTTGACGTTCTCAATGTGGAAGATGATGATAAAAGGGGGCAAGAAGATAAAGATAACGATCAAATAGGTGAGGAATGTCCACAGAAGGAAAATACAAAAAAATGGGTAGCAGAAGTATTCCACAAACAAAAAGATACCAGTAATAACAAAAGTATGGAGGAAAGGGGTAGAAAATAGGAGATCAGTCAAGACAAGGTAGAAAAATAATGAAAAGTACTCAGACAGTGATGGTAATGACAAAAGGCAACACAATAATGAGAAGATTACAAAAGGGGAAGAACAACAAGTTACTGAAAAATAGTCAATAGTAGTCAGGGAAAACCAAGAAATCGTGGAGCAAGGCGAAAGTTTTAATAGGGTAGAAGAGGAAGTGGACTCCTTAAATATAATTCTTCCTCCAAAGGGGCTAGATAAAGGTCAGGGAGGAGGAGAACTCATGGTAGATGAGAGTGACACTGCAGGGACTGCAAGCTCGCAATACAATATGGAAGAAGGGCGTAGGGATGAAAAAAAAGATGAGGACATACATGAGAACATCAAGGATGTATGTAATAAATGTGATTTGTCACCAAGGCATGCTAGTGAACTCAAGAATGAGAAGAGAAGGGGAAGATCTACATCAGTAAAGGGAAATCTCATGCAAACAAGGAGTAATTCTGCTAAGCCAACTAGTAGTAGATGATGGTGGACAACATATCATTCAGGAATATTAGGTCAGTACAATCTCAAAATGCCTTTGAGAGAATAATTGGCCTAAAAAGAAGACATTCTTATATTGCCCTTTTGAAACCTTTCAAATGGCCCAATGAGATTGAAAATTGTAGAATGAAAATTAAAATAAAGAATGCAACAGTGAATTGTTTTGGAAAAATATGGGTATTCTGGAATGCTGACTGGAAAGGGGAAGTACAATTAGACACCTACCAACAGCTTACAATAAAATTCACTCACCAAGGTAGTGGCAAGAGAGTGGTGATTACAACAGTGTATGCTAGGTGTAGTGCTTTAGAAAGATTGGAATTATGGGAGGATTTGGAATGTATGGAGGAAATTAACAGTGCATAATGGTTGGTAGGAGAAGATTTTAATGTTATTTTGGACGAATCAGAAAAGCTTGGGGGGCTGCCAGTAACTCAACAGAAAGTAGAAGATTTTGCACAATGCATCAATAATTGTGCACTAAGTGAGATTCAATTCACAAGAAGCTTGTATACCTAGTGGAATGGGCTAATAGAGGAAGAATGTATTTTCAAAAGACTAGATAGAGTCTTTGGGAGTATAGAGTTCACTCAGGAATTTGCGCAAAATTAAGTACAACATCTTATAAGGAAAGGTTTTGACCATGCTCCACTTCATGTCTTGTGCAAATCAATGAATGTTCCAGCTTAGATACCTAAATGAATGTTCTAGCTAAGAAACCTTTTAGGTTTTTAAACTTCTGGACAAAGAATTATAATTTTAAAGGAGTGGTGGAAAAGGTGTGGGGAGAAAACATTATTGGTTCACATTTTTCATGTATATAATGAGAAGATGAAAAAGATGAAGAAAGCCTTGACACAATAGAGTAAAGATACCTTTGGGGACATATTTTAAAAAATTGTTACTATGGAGGATGTGGTGATAATGAAGGAGGCACAATTGGAGATCAACCCTAGTGAAACAAACATGACTGAGTTGAGAATAAATGAGGCATAATTAAGGCAATTTCAGAAGATAGAAGAAGAATATTGAAAACAAAAGGCAGGGATGTAGTGGTTTAAATATGGAGATAAAAATTCAAAATTCTTTCATGCGTATGTGAAAGGAAGAAGTAAAAGGTTATTGTTACAAAAGGTGGAGAATGAGCAAGGAGCTACTTTCGAAAGGGCACAAAGCATTGGAGTGGAGGCAGTAAGGGTATTCCAGAATTAGTTCAGCGAGAACATAAGGACACACAATTGGGAAATGCTAGATCACATTCCAAAGGTGATAACTGCAGAGGAAAATAATAAATATGACAAGATTACCAAGTAGTGAAGAAGTTCGAGCAACTCTCTTTGAGCTCAATAAAGATAGTGCATGTGGTCCAAATGGATTCTCTGGAGAGTTCTTTCAGGTAAGTTGGGAGATCACAAAGGAAGACATAGTTAAGATGGTGATAGCTTTCTTTTGTGGGTATGAAATACCAAGATATGTTACTCATACAAACTTGGTGTTGATTCCAAAGAAGGAGACAATGGTTAATTTCATAGACTTGAGACCTATAAATCTTAGCACATTCATGAATAAGATTATTTCCAAGGTGATCCACGAAAGAATTCTAAAGGTATTGCCCAAAATTATCTCAAAAAATCAATCAAGTTTTATGAAAGGGAGAAATATTGCTGAAAATGTGTTGCTAGCTCAGGAAATAATTAGATATCAATAAGAGAAATAGGCATCACAATGTGGTTGTCAAACTAGATATGACCAAAGCATATGATAGGGTGTCATGGGTATATTTAACAAATGTGATGAGAAAGTTTGGGTTTGGAGAAAATATGATAGATATGATTTGGAGGTTGTTGTCCAATAATTGGTATTCAGTGCTAGTTAATGGACAATCATATGGTTTCTTTGCATCAACTAGAGGACTGAAATAAGGAGATCCATTATCTCCCACTCTATTTATAATTGCAGCAGAAGTCCTTGCAAGAAATTTAAACAGCCTTAAGAAGGACAGCAAATACATTGGGTTTGGGCTACCCAAGTGTAGAGAGGAGATAAATCACATTTCTTATGTGAATGACACCATTCTTTTTTGCTCAACTCATAAGAAGTCAGTTAAAAAGATGATGAATATTCTAAGGGAATATGAGAAGGTGTTTGACCTGTCAAAAAGTTTCATATATCTACATGAAAAGGTGCCAATAGTGGTAGGACAAAGATTAAGGAAGCTAACAGGAATAGGGCAAGGTACTTTTCCTTTTACTTATTTAGGGTACCCTATATTTTATGGGAGGAAGAAGAAAATGCATTTTGAGAATATGGTAAAGAAGGTTATGGGCAAAATGATGTCATGGCAGAACAAATTACTCAAATATGGGGGAAGATATACACTAATAAAACATGTATTACAATCCATGCAAATTTATGTAATGTCAACAATGAACCCTCCAAAAGGAGTTATTGATTAGATGCATTGGATTATGGCTAAATTTTTTTGGGGGTACTCAGGAGGTGCTAAAAGTAAACATTGGGTTGCTTGGATAGATTTATGTATACCCAAAGAGAAGGGAGGAATTGGTTTTAGATCATTACATCACGTTGTTGATGCGCTTTTTGCAAAACTTTGGCGAAACTTTAGGACATCTACAAACTCTCTGTGGAGTGCATTCATGTGGAATAAGTATTGTAAGAAGTGACATCCAGTATTGGCTCATGGGTCAGGGGTATCACATAGCTGGAGAAAGATGATCAAGATAAGGGAAAAAGTTGAACATAACATTTGGTGGCAAGTCAAAGTAGGTAATTCTAGTTTCTGGTTTGATAATTGGACAAAATTAGGAGCTCTATATTTTGTGGAGATGGACAGGGAAGGAGAGAAGGAAATTGAGGTGAAGATGTTTGTGAATAATGGGGGATGGGATAGAGCAAAATTAGAACAATATCTGACATCAGAATGGTGGACTATATTTGTGAAAACATATCTCCCTTAGAGAATGAGGAACTTGTAGATAAAACATGATGGATGGGGAATACGAATGGAAAATTCTCAGTAAAATCAGCTTGGGATATTATTAGAAGCAAGAAGGAGGTACAAGAGGTATACAAACATATATGGGTGACTGGGATTCCTTTTAAAAATAATTTCTTCCTATGGAGAGCTTAGAAGGGGAGGATTGTTACAGATGATAATCTGCAGAGGATGAGGCTTAGTATGGTGTCAAGATGCTGGTGTTGTGAGGGATACAATCAGGAAACTATGAGCCATGTTTTTCTAACAGCTCCCATAACTGTAAGGCTATGAAAGCAGTTTGCTAATTTTTGCAGGGATAAATATTGACGGACTTCAATTACACCAACTGGTCAAGGAGTGGTGGAGTGTGGACACAACATACAAGTTGAGGCAGGTATATAAGGCAATTCCAGCCTTAATTATCTGGGAATTGTGGAAGAGAAGGAACACCAGGAAATATGGAAAATACATAATTTTTTGTGTAATGGTGCAACACATTCAGACAGCTATACACCATATGCTTAAAGTTTATATCTATGGTTGCGAGTACAAGGACATGATTGGAAGGAGATGATTAACACTTTGGAAAGACATATAAGCCCAAGCTGCACCATTATGTGGTGAAATGGGAATTACCAATACAAGGTGGCATCAAGTGCAATACAGATGGGGCAAGTAAAGGAAATCCTGGACCTAGTTCTTATGGGTTCTGCATAAGGAATCATCATAGTGATTTATGTTATGCGCAAGCTGATGTACTAGGACAAGCTACGAATATGCAAGCAGAAGTTAAGGCAATATTGGAGGCGTTAAGATTCTTGGCGACGATAGTTGCAGAAGAGAAAATCATAGAAACAGACTCCCTTGTGATGATTAAGATCATCAATGAAGTCTGGAAAGTGCATTGGGAAGTAGTAGAGGTGGTGGAAGAGATCAATGAGGCAGTGTCAAAACAAGGTGTAAAACTATAACATATCTTCGGAGAGGGCAATCAACTAGCAGATTGTCTAGATAATCATGCAGCGGAGGAAGGCAAAAGGATGGAATTTCACAGTTTTAAAGAACTACCTATCAAAGGTAAAAAGGTTTTTAATGTAGACAAGTATCAAATACCAACGATTAGGGTTAAAACAAGAAAGATTACAGCACAACAACCATGACATATCAGAAAAGTCAAGTGTATGAATATAAAAGGGATTGCAACACATCGAGATTCAACAACAGTATTAAATACAAAAAGGTATGCCGAAGACACAAACATTAAAGCGACTAACTGGAGAAGCTGCGTTTCGAACGACTGCCCCCTGCAAATTCATATGCAAGCGAAGAAACTGCAAATACAAAGAGGAAGAAGGTATCACAAAGAAGGAAAGGAAAAGGATAGAAAAGTGAAGATGAAATTAGTACCTTGGTTCAGTGAAGATCCGTAAGTGAAATGGATTAAAATAGACGGTGAAGCCACAAGAGGAAGCGGAGGAAATGGAGGTGCCGGTGAGAGGTGCCGGCCAGTGCCAATGGAAACACCTTGGGATTGTTGAGGAATTTAGAAGGATATCCAAAAATTAGGAAAGCATACAGAGGAATAGATAAACCACCAAAAATTTGTTTAAAAAAAGAAGATGAGAGTTTTGGAAAATGTTTTCCTTGAGTTTTTTAAGGAAAGTTATTTTCCTTAAATTTGAAGAAAATAAGTTGATTTGGAAAACATTTTCCAAAACATTTAAGCAACCAAACATGAGAAAATTTAAAAACATTTTCTGGAAAATGTTTTTCTTCATACCAAACACACCCTTAAACTTAGCTAGTTTAAACACATTTGGGGGTTTCAAGCTATAAATTTTCTTGCTCCTCTTTTCCTCAATTCAAACGCCTAAGTGGGTATTGATAAGTAAATTGATAACATTAACCCATTTTATATATATATATATATATATATATATATATATAACTCTTCTTCATTCTTGATTCTGAAAACTCTATCGAAGATTTGTAACACGCTATTGAATTCATTAATAAATAACGTTATTTCACACAAATAATTCTATACAAAAGGCAAAGTATTAGTTTATTGTTCTAAACTTTAAATATGTGCAAACATATGTAAAAATCAGTTAATGTATCAAGAGAACATAATCAAAACGGTAAAAGAAATTAAAGGCTAAGGAATGATGGACTTCTAATTTAGACGACTCCTACTGTTATGACAATCCTAATAATTATTGACTTGAGCATGTTTTTGAGCCCAAACAAGTTCCAAAATGAAACTCCAGCTTTTGGATTGTGTACATGAAAGTATGAAACAAAAGAAAAAATAAGTAGAAGATTAGAGTAATATTATAAGTTTTCAATTACGTTATACGATTGACTTCTGCTTTTATTTATGTAACTACTGAGACATTATTGATGAAATAGAAGCAATATATTCTTGTGTAGGTACAATGATATTTTTATAAAATTTTGAATTCATCAATAGATTGCGATAATTTAAAATTGATGATTGAGGTTGTAGGTCTTCTTCATTATTAGTAGGATTTTGAAATGTGACAAATGTATCAAGAGTGTTTGAGATGGTTAATGATAAAAGGTGGTTGAATAAAAAGTAAATGAAGATTGTTTATCATCGAGACTGATTGAGAGGCGATCGATTAAGGCGGTGACATAATGGTGAATTAGGTCACGATGAATTAGGAGAGCATCCTCATGTGTCATGTCAACTTGGTACCTCAATTTCGCGCATTACAAATTTGATCTCTTGAAGTTGACAAAATTACTATGAATCAAATAACTATTTTCCACAAATTTAATAATTTCTTAGAATCTATCTTGAACACATGAATTAATTCTCAAAGTACAGTCAACTACAGTTTCACTAATGAAAATTTATAAATGATTCAATGTTAGTACCACTCATCATTCATGCCACTTTTGAATAATAACATGTCTATCAATTTCACCATATGAGTATCTTGAACTCATAATATGTAGCCTACTGAAAATCTAACATTTTTGGAATCAAACTTTATATAGATATGTGAAAACAAATATAAATAAAAGTTATCTTACAATTCAGAATTTATATCCTCTAAATTTGAATGTCATTAATGACTATAGTTTCATCATACGCAATAGAGTATTTCACGAGTTCAATCAAACTCAATAATTTTGTCTTATAAATATTTATTTATTTTGAACCCTAGGATAACCCGCAACTGCAACAACTTTTGCTATAGCCTCTACCCTTCGGGTGAGCACTCTGTTGTGAGCACTTTGTGTGCATTGGATAAACCCCTTAGTGTGTAATAGTCTACAAACCACACCGGGGATGTAAATCACACTAGGCAAGCTCTATACGACATACTCGACTCAGAAGGCATTGAGGGAGGATCGATCTTGGATCATCCGTGTGGATGACCACCGTCCAAACCAACTGAGTCATCCAAATCCAAAGGACAAAAAAGAAAATTTGGAAAAGTGAACTCACCTCTATAAATCTCACTAGACAATTGTAGGCTAGCTAGCTAGCTATTTCATAGTTGGATATACATAGGATAATGACCAACTTTCTCGTTCTACAAAGTCTCTTGTCATTGGTTTTTCATTCCTAGACTTGCTCGTCTGCCACCTTCTTGTCTCCTTCATGTTCCAATCAACATCATATTTACCTTGAGTAAATCCCTTGGGAATTGATTCCATTCTCCAATAAAAATGTTGAATAGTATAATGGTCATGACCAAATTATTAAAGTACCTATATACTAATGTATAAAATTTGGGAAACCCTAATAACCCTATGAGCTACATGAGTGAAGTGTTAATATATATCTAACTTCAGGGATTTGCACTATTAGAATTAAATTTTAATTGGGATTGATTTTTTGGTTTATTGTTGGGTTAATAATTTATTTAATTTGGTTTTTTAGTATAGTTATGGATTCAGAAAAATAAAAATTGAAAACCTATATGCACACCCCTATCCAACTTCTTTTCTTTGGATCCATTTAAAGGGCATGACCATAAATGTTGATATATATTAATTCTCCGACTAGTCTATGAGTCACTAACAATGGGTCCACAGATCATTTAACTAAACTTTCTATCTCATATATCAGTATCTAAGTCTAATATTAGCCAAGTTCCAATTTCTTCAACTATATATCAATTTTGGAGGATCATACTTAACTACTCCTTCACGTAATTTTGGAAAATGACCTTTCAAGTTCCTAGATGAATAATTGATGTGGTTGAATTAAATCTCTATATATATGTGGATTCATTATAATATTGAAAATAACATGTTCATTAATTAGGATTGAAACGAAAAGAAATGTGAATATATCGAAACACTAGATATAAAATTTTTGCTCTTGTATTCTTTCACTTTCCTATTACCTACTTTAAAACAAACAGTACAATAAGGAAGAAAGGGAAAGTTAGCTTAAATTAAGGACCAAATTAGTTCTCATCAACACTTAAATGACATAGAGTAGAAAATTTTCATGGAAATTAAAAGAATTAATTAAGACAAAATAAAACCAGTACCATAGGTTTGTTTGGTACGAAGAAAAATATTTTTGTTATCAAACACTTTGTAAAACTTAGAAACATTTATATAGATTATTATTATTATTGGAGAGAATATAAGGGAGGAAAATCATTTTTCTCCTTTTAACGTAAAATATTTTTGGATATTTAATCACCAGAAAAATTAAAACTAATTTCTAAAAAGTATTTTCCTCATACCAAATACATAGTTCAATTTATAAGTACTATGATCTCTACTAACCTGGTATACTTCAGGAGGAATTCAGATCTCTGGCGCTCTTACAATTTGAATAGAAGAAAATGACTTTTCAGATCTCTTGTATCAAAAAACGAAGATCTCTAATAAAAGAGAACATAAAACCATTTTTTTTTTGTAAAGAGCTATAAAATCATTTCTCTCCTGCTTCAGTTCATAGTACAAAAAGGTGTAGATAATATCAATTGAACCCATACCCAAAAAAAAGTACAACTTTAATTGATCTTATAAAGAAATCAAACTTGTTAGAAAAATCAACAAAAGAGAAATCAAACTTTGAAAATCAAGGATGTGTTTATTGTATATGATTCCATTTAAACAAATTCAAATCTTTGTAATTAATTAACAAAGATTAGTAAAAATCAAGAAGAAATTAAAACCCTAATTAATCGAGATAATTTCTTGGTTGATGAGATCCTGATCCTCCTCCTGCTTGTTCTTGATTAACTTTTTCACCTTCACTCTCTCTATATCTATGTAAATATCTCTTCAATGCTCCACCATAATCATCAAACCCTAATGTTCCTAATGCCCAACAAACGTCGTCGCCGTTCACCGTCTTCCGACGCTCTTTCCGACACTTATCCGATGCTTCACTAGTCACAAATCCAATAAACTCAGACACACATTCTTGCATTGTTTCTTTTGCTTCTTTTGATATTTTTGCATTTGGTGGAAGAATATTTTTCATTATGCGACCAACGTTAGCTATAGGCAACAAACGGTCTTGTTCCCTACTGCTACCTGCTCCTTCATCGTTTGAAGAGCTTGCACCACCTATGTTTTGTTGAGACATTATTGTATGTACTGTGTCAAATGGTAGAGAGACGTCTGTATAATATATATAACTATATTCTAGTCAAACTTGGTTTTCCAAGTATTGTTAATAAGGTGGCCAATTGGACTTTCATTTTAGTTAAAAATATTTTCCCATCACTTTCAAATAGGTAGTGTTGAATAATGGTGTTGCTTTAACCAATCAATTGATTAGATTGAGTCGGATTCAGGATATAAATTTAACTCGTTTATCCAAAAAATGGTATAGTTGAATTTGTATATGAGGTCAAATACACGCATCGTAGTTTAACTCGTTAGATTCAATTATTAGCAATTAAATTCTATAAGACAAAGACTTAGGGGTCGTTTGGTAGAGTGTATTAGTAAAAATAATGCATGCTTTTAACTCTGTGTATTAGTAATACTTGTCTGGTACACTTTTTCATGTTATTATTAGTTATACACTATTGTGTATTAAGGTGTGTATTGCTAATATCATGGATTTCTAGGTATTAGTAATGTGAGGGATTTTAATGCATGCATGAGCATGGTTAAAGACCATTGCCCCTCAAAATCTATTTAATATTTTTCTCATCATAATTGTGAAGGGTATCTTTGTCGAGCCTACACCCTAGATGTGGTCGGCACTCAAGAATCATTGCTGGTCCCCAAGCGAACTCTCATCCTAGCTGACTACAAGTGGAAGACTAACTCAAGCATATACAAGTATCAAACTGAAAGAAACGTTTAACAATAATTTACTCAATCTCAAAACTCTCTTAATATACCAAGTATGAAACATAGGTTTTAAATAAAACCTTTGAAACTGAAAGATTCTCCGAAGTTGTCTATCTATCAAGCATCTACGGTATAAAGATGAGTGTTGGGACAAGACCCGCGATACCTCAACATGCTAGCTACTACCAACAACTCATAAAAACTAGAGTCCTCCAGACGCAAGGAGGCCTCACTAAAAGCTGATGAGCGGATGAAGTGATCTCAACAGAACTGTATCTGAATCTGCATCATTAAAAAGATGCAGATCGAATGACATCAACACATTGAATGATCGAGTATGTAATATAGTTGAATAACAAATAACTTAACGAAAAGTCTAAAGGTAACTCAACTAAAAATATACTATATATCATGACGAAAAATCATTTAAGCTCTTACTGTAATGATGCAATAATAGCAAATACTAAACTGAAATATATATATGCTTTACTTTACTTTACTGGGGAGTTTCTCTAACCGACAACCATCACTATGAGCCTCGTGATGGTACAATGTCTTACCCACGTTGCCATAGCCTCCCTATACCTTGTTAGAGTATAGAACGCAACTAAACTGATGGATCTACTAAAAAGCCTTCTTCAGGCAAGTAAGGAGTCGCTCGTCTTGCAGTGCGATCCTATCTATGTTGGCGGTGTAGATTATGGAGTTCGAGTTATCTTAACTCTTACTCCAAATCGGTGATCAATACTAATCCTAAAATATAAATGTGTGCTCATTTAAAAGTATTCTCTGGGTTGAGATAATTTCTCAAAAGGCCTCTTTAAGAGGTAATTGAAGTTGTACTATCTTTTTGAAAACTCTTTATACTTTTCTGAAAATAGTGCTCTCTTTTTCAATGTAAAAATGATACATTCGGAACCATTTAAGTTGCCTTAAACTCTTTTTGAAAATAATGCTTTAAACTTTTCTCTTAAACTCGCTTTAGTTTTCAAAATCACTGTTAGGAAAATTACTGGATCGAAATACTTTTAGTAAAACTCAATATATAGGATTCATGTGGAACTACAATCATGAATAATAATTCAAGAATTTCAATGCATAAAGTATCACAATCTCATAGTAAAACTAAGGGCAAAATCCTAGATTCAGTTTGCTACTTATCGAATTGAGATGTAGGGCGTGAGGACGAACTAGTCCAACACTATGAACAACCTTACATACCTGATTATGAAGCTTTTAGACTAGAAACTTTGGTGGAGAAAAGCAAAACATTAGCTTTCTCGGAGGAAATCTTTGAGCTTGGAATCTTGGGGCTTGATCATGAGAGAAGAAACTCTTTTATGATGTTCTTAGAGTGAAAGAACTTGGGAAAGTCTTGGATGGAAATTAAGTTTCTCTTTGTATTGAATTTTTAACATGAAAGTTTTAGGGTTCTTGATGGAGAAGAGGAACCCTAGGTGAGTTTTGAGAGAATTCTAGATACTTGAATGTTTAGATTGATGATTTTGATAGGAAAATTAGTTAGTTGAATGATATACTCCGTTAATTAAACACTAAAAATGACTTAAAATAGGGTTAAAAAGCTTGGGAAAGGACCAAATAACCCTGGAACGCATGCAGGAAGTTGCTGAAAAAAAATTGCAACAAGCCTTCATAGATGGCTCTACGGTTCGTGGAACATTCCACTGTATGTAGTTGTCATCCGTAGAACTTCGACTTTCTGACAGGTTTTCACTAAAATGGGCATTATTTTTTACTTCGAACTCGAACCAGGGAAAACATGTTGACGTTGGAAAGAAGACTCATAGACCTTTAATTTGATAGGTCATGGGCAACCTAATTCATTATGTGCTGAGAGATATGATCGTTTAAAGTTGACCTAAGTGGAATCTTATATCAAAACTTAATCAATATGGGAGCTTTCAACTCAAGTTTGTGCTAACTTGTAACCTTAATTCATATCCAAATTCATTTTCACATTAAAGAATTGACCTTAACACCTAAGAACAATTTAAGAATCACTCGATACGACCTTATACGCAAATGAAGAATGATTCAGATCTTAACTTAGAAATTTTTGAAATGTTACAAAACCGACTTCTTTGAATGTCGCACCCAATACAAACTTTTGCAACTTCTTTATAAGCATTGCATATAAAATTTAAACAAAATAAATAAAAAGTAATTGGCGTGATAGTATCATCTATCTATTGATGATTTTAAAATATTGATTTCCATTTTCAAAGATATGTAACTTTTAACTAGTTCTGATGTATCGTAGATGACTCAGACTCATGAAGACACTCTAATTAAGAGCTCAAATGTAAATTATATTATGTGCGAAATAAATACAAATAGTGTGATATATATTTCATAAAGATGGAAGTGAAGTACATATACATGCTACTAACATAGGTTGTAGTGGAGTGATCGAATTATTTCACTCTTAATTAGAAGTTTTGAATTCGAGTCATGAATATGGACAAGATCCTAATAAAAGTATCACTCTGAACGAATCTTGTTATACATGATTCGAATTCAATCTGAGCTTCAATATAGACTCCAGCCGGATGAAAAAAAAAGTACATGTATATATGAAGCTACCACGTGGTGTCTTAGTTGTAGAATATTATTGTAACATCTGAAAATGCCTACTCGTCGGCAGAGTAATGGTGGGGTCCTCTTGTGGCCTTTCTGCCAGATCCATTCAATAGCTACTAATGCTACTGCTACTAGAGCGATTTTACAAATTATTTTCTTCGTTTTAATTTAATTTTTTTTAATCTATTAAAAATAAATATATATTTTTAATAACTTTTAATTCTAATGTTCCATGTGACATATTAAGACAATAATATCAAAGAATATTTTATATATTAAGATACTAATATCAAAAAATAAAATTTACCTAGACTTCTTGTCAAATAAAAATCAGTCAAACAAATTGAAATCTTAAAATAAAAAAACGTTAAAGTTAAAAAGTGTTCCCAAAGAAGTGGATAACTCACGTGGTACTCAAACGGCTCCTTATTCATCTTTCATCCAATGGTAATTTATTTATTTTTTCAAAAAAAAAAGGGGAAGAAGATGAAATCCTTTTCATCCAAACATGAGACAATATTTGGATTCCCTAAATATATTTTAGATGCTGACAAAGATTAATATATTATTTTGACACTTCAAATTCAGAACTTGAGAGAGGATCTTTACAATTTTAAGCAAGAAAATTCCTCCAAGCTCTTCCAAGAATTGTAAGTACATATAAAATAGGTTTAATATATAGTTACTAGTCAGTGTCTCTTAAATTTGATTTAGATATTCAAATTGAATACCTCAATTTCTAATAAAATGATTTAATATCATACATTTTCGGTTTAAATTTCAGAAAAACTTTTGTGCGTGTTTTCATTCATATGTTATAATTATATAAAATATGACATCAACTAATTCAATTTTATATATATATATATAAAAGAGATAACATATTTTATGCAGTTACTTAACCACCTAATAGGCCAATGAGAATACACAAAAGAAAAAAAATTGAATCAAAATTAAAGCACTTTATTAGGAATTAAGGTAATTAATTGAAATATAACTTAGTTGAACTGTCTAAATGAAATACGCGACAAGTTTACGAGGCTATATATGTACGTATTAAACCTATAAAATATGAGTCCTCCATGGCATTTCATGAAATGACATAACTAAAATTTATTTGTTTCTTTGTGAGTATTATAAATTCAAATTATGCTTCCTTTGACTCACTTTCTGAGAGATATAGGGTTTGAACATCTTGTCAACTTTCAACAAATATTGTACTTTAATGGAGTAGCACTATGAAACTTCTTGTTGTTGTTTTCCTCTTTTTTGGCTGAATTCAGTCAAAGGTCTTGGGAAAAATTCTTATTCATCATAACAATTTTCTCAAATTAATATGTGGCTCCTAATTGTACTAAAATTTCCTAGTTACTTCACCTAACGTTAGACAAAATTCTTCTATCTTGGAGGGCTACTAACTACTAACATTTGAAGACAAATAACTGATTAATTAATTAAATCTACCTTCGAGTTTTATTATGTAGTTGCTCTCCATTGGACAACATTTTTGACCTCTTTGTACATAAGACGTCAGAGTCTAATCTATACAAGAAAAAAAAAATTAGTAGTAGGTAAGTTTCTGCTTCAATATTTTGTAGGAAAAATTAAAATCCACAACTAAGTACACTCACCATATGAGCTAGGTAGTGTTTGAGGTTGAGTTGAATTTAAAATTTATTTTTTATCGTGATTAAAGTTAGACTTATCTTAATTCTTTAATATTAATCTATTCGATGTTAGACCCTCATATTACGTTGTTCAACAAATCTAATATGAGGGGTGAGGGTGTTGCCGCGGGGGTTGTCCCACATCAGTTGCGGAATGCGGATTTGTTGTCTTGGTGTGTATTGAACATTTTCTCATAAACTAGTTTTAGGGGTTGATCAGTCAGTGAGACCTGATACTCATTTCTGTTTGTTCTTTTTCATCATCAAGCTACATATATTATATTCTACACAAATTTCATTAACGTAGTTAATTGGTTTTTTCATCTTTCAACATTTGGCTATATCTCAAAAATTATTTAATTACTCGATAACAAAGTATGGGTTGACAATTAGAAAATAACATGTTTATTTATTTAATAAGTTTAATGAGTATTTAAGTTATCCAAGATTGTCGGAACTATAAATCAATTATAGCTTAAAGATTCGTTTATAAATCATGCCAGATCAAAAGAAAAGACATACTTATGTTTCTCAATGAGGTTAGCGACAAAGCACTATTGATTAATCAATTAATTAATATTAGATTAACATCTTAAATAAAATAACTATAATGTCAGGCTTAAATATTAAAAATACAAACTGGTGTTCATCTTATTCTTTGAGAAATCGTCTAGGGTTTTGACTTGTCATTCCACACATTGAGGAATTTTATATTAGAGCAATTTGGTCTTCCTGTGGTTGTCCTTTACTTGTTAATTTCCTAATTATTCAAGTTAATTCGACTTTAAACAGTACTTAATTACATATTTTAATTTAATTAAAGTCATCGATACTTTAGAATATACAGAATATTCTATATAGTACCTTGTATCTCATGTGTTTGAAAGATTCCATTCCTTATAATGCGTTTATCTCCGCTGGCTAGTTCAGTTGGTTAATACCAACACAAATTTTCGTCCTGGAGTGGGTCCATTAAAAAAATAGGTGTTCACCGGTTGGTTTAGATCGATTATTAATCAAAATTAAAATTAAATTAATTTCATCGGTTTTTCAATTAGTCAAACCAAACCAAATAAAATATACATTTAGCGGTTTGATTGCTATCGGTTTTAACTCGGCTATTCAATTGTTAACCATACACAAAAATAAAAAAAACGATTCATTCAACGGGAAAAAAGACAATAATTCATTCAAAAAGAAAAATAGTTAAAATAATCGGCATTATAAATCTTTTGACCACTGAATTTACTGTAAATAAAGCTTCAAAATTCACCACTTTGGCCTACACAAGAGACACTGATATTCCTAGCCCCGTCAGGAATTACCATAGACACTCATATACATGAAACCAATAAGATAATTGCTCGTCTTGAGCGTTTTTGCTTTCATAAATAAATTATAACTAAATTTGAATGAAAAAATATAGAAGATATTTAAAATTATTCATAAAAATAATATATTATGTATATATAGTTATAAAATATATGTATATAATTTGTCGATTCAGTTCTATTATTTCTTCTATTTTTTTTAACAAAACCAAAATCAAACTAAATATTATCAATTTTTAAAAATCTAAAACTAAACCAAACTAAATCTCAATAAAATTTACTTGATTTTGTTTTTCAGTTTATATCAATTTTTATCCGGACCGTAAACATCCCTACTAAAAACTGCTCCAAAATGAATCTAGAAAAATGAAGGACTCGGTTGGTCATAGAAATTAATGGAAAATCAATCATGTTTCTCATTTTTTCGTTATTTTGAACTTTAAAAACTATTTTCTATATATAATTGATCCAGTCCATCTTTATTTTTCATGTATTTTCGCGTAGATCAGGACAACTCATTTAATTAGGATCAGTGTGTTTGGTACGGAGGAAAATGTTTTTTCATGAAAAAAAAAAATTTAGAAAATATTTTCTTGGAAAACAAGTTGATTTCTAACTTATTTTCTCATGTTTGGTTGGTGAGTAAAAAATATTTTCTGAAAAATATTTTTTAATGTTTGGTTGGTGAATGAAAAATATTTTCCAGAAAATATCTTTTATTTATGGCTTGAGACTAAAATATACTCTTTAGGAAAATAATTTCTGATATGAAAATCAACCTCCATAATTGATCTAGGACCCGACCCCGACACCCAAACTAGGATAAGACCTGATGACCGTTCCAAAATCCGACCCTGAGATTTGACTCAGGATCTGACCCAGGAAATATTTTTTCAAAATTAATTTTTTTTTTAAAAAAAAGTTTGACGGTGTAACGGGTAGGGGGTGGCATAAAAAATTATTTTTTTTTAAAAAAAAATTTCACAAAAAATAATTTTTTTTTATGGGGGTTTGCCTGGGTGGGTGGCCTTGTTGGGGGGGAGGGGGTGTAAAAATAAGATGAATATTTTTTTTNTGGTTTGGTGGTAGTGATAAAAATATATTTGAATTTTTAAAAATAAGAAAATTTAAAAATTTTAATTTTTTTTGAATGGGGAGGGTCGGGTACGGGATATGGGTAGGGTAAGAAAAAAATTTGAAGGATGAAGTAGAGTTTTGGAAAATGGTTTCCTTAATTTTGGAAGTGAAGTCATTTTCCTTAAATTTGAGGAAAATGAGTTAATTTGAAAAACATTTTCCAAACATTTAAGTCAACCAAACATGGGAAAATTGGATTTTCCTCCATACCAAACACACCCTAAATTTAATTAATAAACTGTTGCTTTCCCTCACCTCACTAGGTTTGTATAATTCTTAGGGGCTTCTTAGGTAACGATACATGCAACAATTTTTTTTCTAATAGAAATGGTCATATATATGTATAATGTATCGATATTGTATAAATAATATATAATCATATAGAATATGATGTACAGAGGGCCTCTCTCCTCTCTCTATCCTTTCTTTCTCGCTTCTTCCTCTTTTTTTATAATACAAATACAAATGATAACGGTCAATGATACAAATACAAATGGTAACACAAACATATGGTAATACATAAATACAATACAGAAGGTAACAAATTAATACAAATGCACCTGAATACAAATACAAGTTGTCACGAATTACAATAACAATACAATTGTATTTGTTGATCCAAATTGTATTCGTTAATACACTTGGTACAATTGATTTGCATCACAAATTGAATACAATAGTCTTTGATACAACTCATGTATTCATTAATACAAATCAATTGTAGCAATTATACAGTTATCGACCAGATATACAAATCAATTTTACCTTTCTCCTCTCTCCTCTCTCTCTCTCTTCCAGGCCCTGCTCGCCTCTCTCCTCCCTCTCCCAATCTCGCTCGCATTTCTCCTCCTTCTAGTAGTTAGTTTTTTTTATTTATATACAAATCAACTATATTTGTGATACAATTATTGATCAGATATACAAATCAACTATATCTAGCTCTCTCCACTTTTTCCCAGATCTTACTCGCACCTCTCTTCCTACTAACATGTAGCTACAAATCATAATTAAGTAAACTATAGTTAAAGAGTTTGGTTATATTTCTAGTCTTAGCTGTTTTTGAATAGGATTTTTTGACCCAATGATTTAAGGGAAAATTTTCAAAATGTCAATATTTTAGCATTTAATAGGACCCCTTTGCCACACTTTTAATATTTATTAAAAATGTCAATTTTTCTTTAGTTATAGGGCTGATTATGTATTTTATTTTTTTTCATTTGTTTAATTTTAAAGAAGACAATTAGTTAATAACAGAAAGGAGAAAATCATGGGAGAGAGTAATTTAAGAACTTTTAAACTGAAATTTAAATAGAGAGATATTGAGATACATTGTGCGGACAGAAATACAAAACTATTGATGGTATACAATTAGAATGAAAGCAAATAAAAAATAAATACAAACAAAAATTATGGTGTATTTCAGATAATCAACTATAAAGATACTATTATGAACTACTAACTTTGTATCCGCTGTCGAGGTTGAATACAATTTGATGATAAAAATACAAAACTAGTAGGCATACAGTTAGAATAAATACAAAATAAGAAGCAATATAACAAAAAATATGTTGTATTCCACATAATCCCCACAAAAAAATATTATGCACTATACAAAAGTTGTATCTAAACAAAAATTATATTGTATTCCACACAATCAGCTGCAAAAATACTATTATGAACTACTAACTTTGTATCCACTTCTGAGGATGAATACAATTTGATGACATAACTACAAAACTAACAGGCATACAAATATAAGAAAAACAAAAATATGTTGTATTCCACAGAATCCCAAAAATATGAGATTATGAACTACAAAAATTGTATCCAATTCATAGTATGAAAACAAAATGAAAATAAGATACCAAAACTTTATGAAGTTGTTCATTAAGCCACGATATGCTCAAGATTAAAAAAAATGGAAAAAAATAGTACTATCAATTAAGTTTCAACATATCTTCCAAAATGAATTTTGCTTTAGTCTATAGTACAATAATTAGGAAAACTTGATGGGATTACGTGGTGCTAAATCATAACAGAAAATGGCCATTTTTTACTTGAAAAAAATGATGAGCATTTCAGTTGTGGCTAAAACAATGGATTGTTGTGAATATATTTTGGGAGATTTTTACAGATTTCTGAAAATAATTGAAAAAAAAACGTTACATATCAAAGAGAGAGGGAGAAAGAAAGGAGAAATTTGGAGTAAAAATCTAGAAAGAGGTGAAAGTGGGTAATAAGATTTTTTTATTATTTTACTTTTTCACTAGGTAGTGATAAAAATGAGTCCAATGTGGCATTGATTTGAGAAATAAAAGGAAAGAAAATTAATTATATTATGATACATTATATTTGCTAAAATATTGACATATTGATATTTTTAATAATTATTTTAAAGTATAGATGTTTTTAATAATTATGTTAGTGATTTTGACTAGTTTGCTAATTTTCCCACGATTTAATTATTTGAGGCCCACACCCTTGTCAATTCCACAACAAATAGTGATGCTGCTTTTGCCAATTCTTATTGATTTTTATTCCCACCATACCATACACTGGTTTTACTTTTTATTTATGTATATATATATATATATATACATGTTATGTTGTACGTACCATATTATGATAAGTAGCATCCTTCCATTATTGTCCTGCAAAGTAATTAAAAATATATTTATATAATGCAAATTAATGGTTCATTAAGTTCAACAATTCTGGTGGTCCACGAGACTATTTTCTCCTTTAATATAATGGCAATTCTTGTCTGAGGTTGAATCTTAGATATCTATTCAAGAAGAATATGGCCCAATTGTTTGAAAACGAAAAAAGAAGAAGGAAAAAGTACCTATTGTACTAATAAATCACACAACAAATTAATCTTTAGTTGACGATATTCATATCTCTCTAATCAATTTGAATTGAGGCGTAGTTAATTGATTAATTCATTCATTTCATACGTACAAACCCGATTGACAATTATTGCTTAAGAAATTCTAGGTGAAGTCATAGTTTGTTTATAAACATGTTCAACAATTCTTAATAATTTTGATCACATAGAAGAATAAATTTATCATTCATGCCAGAGTGAGCTAGAGTTTTAATTACGAATTAAAAATAATAATTAGTTTTAGCTAAAAAATTTGTACTTATTTTAAGGATTTCACTTAATATGGATGAATACTTTTTTATTCAAAAGTAATCTAGTAAGTTATATTTTCTAAACTTCACGGTAAAAAAAATATGATTAGAGATATTTAAATTAAAGTTTAGTGGAGGAAATTGAATATGTAACCTCGTTTTGCTAGAGAATCAGATACAATACTGTTTTGTCTACCTACTATAATTAGTAGTAGTGTTAAAGTTTTGTTTCATCAATTAAATAAAAGGGGTTTAGTTATTTATTATGTTACCATTAGTTGTATTCCTCTTCAATAATCAAGGAGTTAGGACCACCATGAACTGACTTTTAAAACTTACCTCAATATGGTTTCCAAAATTTTATAATAACGATTTTAAATAATACTCTAATAATTAGGTTCTAAATTATATATTTGTATATATTAATGAACTTATTAACACAAATATATTGTTTGAACAAAATTTACTCAGTACTATCGAACCCATATGCACCTACTAGCTCCGCCTTTGATCAGTGCGCGATGATTGAATTAGTGTGATGGCCAACGCGCCGTGCACAGTTCAGCGCTCGTTCAAACAATATAAATGTTTTGAACTTAAAGACAAAGAAGGAGTACACTATTCTATGACTCGGTTAGGGCCTAGATACTCAAATCAACAAAAAATTGATGATTTGAGTGATTTTCATAGTTTAATCATATCTCACATCGAATTATTGAGATAAATTAGACTATTGGGCCTATTAGGATTATTTATTTATCTTGCACCATAGTGATTATAGCTTGGAAAGGTGAGTTTGCACTATAAGTTAAGGCTATCTTACTATTTAAGATTTTTAAATTAAAAAGTTTCGTGTTTCTTAAATGTTTGATAAAATGCATAGAAGTTTGTTTTGTGGCTAATTAAGTGCTTAGTCAGTGTTGAATTCACCAACATAAAACTCAGCGTGACTTAAAAAGTAAGTGTTTAACAGCTTGTTTGGTAGTTGTTGCCTATTGTATTGTATGGCATATTATACGAGGTTTGTTTTGATGGTTACTTAAACTTTGTCATATTATTAAATCCATTATTATGTAATGTTAAAAAGTCTTATTTTATTTAATGACCAATTCATTACGATTGCATTGTTACCTTATCTTTTCCTCTCTTATTCTGTTTTTTATTTTTTATTCAATAATCTATCTTATCTCGTCTATAATAACGCTACCTTGTATCTTATTTCTCTTTGTTGTTATGTGGAATTAGGGGTGTCAAATGGGCGGATTGGGTTGAAATTCGAGATATTAAAATGGATTGAAATAGAAATTGGGTTGGGTCATAATCCGTCCAAGTTTACTTTGGGCTCAAATGGGCTTTAAAACGGATTGGGTCTTGAACCACCCAATTGGATCCACTTAATCTCAATAATTTTAATATATAAGTTTTATATCCACAATTTGAGTTTCAACTAAAGAAAATTTAAAAAAGAAGAAGTTACAAATGGATAGATAAATCCTAAAAGATATAAAATAATAGTAATTCATGCCTTTAATATAGAAACATACATTACATCGATGCAAATAAAAAGTCTTAAAAATTGGAGATTAAATTGGACTCAATTGAATTTTTTCTTAAAATGGGTTAAGATTTGAATGGATTGAGATTGAACCCAATTCAAATTATCTTGAGCCCAATCCTTAAATTCTAGACAGATTAAGCGAATTAACTATAGTTGGGCTCATTTTTAACACCCCTATATGACACTTTTAACTTTTAAAAATGATAAAATCTTTTTAAACATTATGTTTATAAAAAATACCGTACAATACGATACAATATTTTATGAAACCATATGACAACCATCGAAACAAGCTTTACATGTGATAAATTTCACACACAAAATGAAATGAAACGTGGGGATGTCTGTCAACTTACACCAAGCACATTGATGTATCACAATTCATTAAATTACAAACGATAAATACCAGGGATAACTACTCTAAGGGATTGATGATTTCTCGAATACAGATTTTTTGTGGTGGATATTGATGGTGGGTTGGTGGTTTAATGGTAGTTGGACGATGCTTGTATTTTGATTGTGTATACATATTGTTGTAGTGTATAAAAGTTGTGTATACATTATATATATACAATGTATAAAAATTATATATATATAGTATATTTACAATGTATAAATCTGTATATATTCTATATATATTGTGTAATATGTGTATGTACATTGTTTATATAATGTATATACCGATATATTGATTTTAATGGTGTTTATTGTTGGAAATTGAGGTTGGAGCTTTAAGTATACGTTTTTTGTTGCGAATGAATAGGTGATTGCATCCCGATTATATATTTAAATATATAATGTATAATTATTGTATACTCAATGCATACTCAATAAATATGAACAAATACAATATATATATATTATATGCAATGACGGTGGAGGCAACAAGTACATAACAAGTGTATATAGTGTGTATAAATATATAATTAATATGTTATATTTTATAACAATACATTTTTCTATGAGAGCCTATTCTTTAAAAACTAGACCTCGGAACCCGTGCTAGCACGGACCCAATATATGTTACTCTTTCTCTCTTAAATTATGTGGTCGTCTTAATTTTTAAATATTTTAATTTGTTAATTAGTGCAATTTATATTAATGCTAGTTTCATTTTATATAATATTTGTTATCTTCTCTATTTCAATTTATGCAACAGTGACATAATTTTAAAAGTCAACCGAATGTTTAAATGTCTTCTAAATATCTTAAGTGGTTCATTATTGTGATTTATAGTATTGTTTATATAATTTTTAAATACTATATGCTATCTTCTTCTTTCCCAATTTGTATGACACATAGCATTTTGAAAGTCAATCAATTTTTGTATACATCTTTTAAATATTTGAAGTTGTTAATTATTATTTATAGTACCTCTTACGTAATTTTTAAATAATATATATTATTCTTGTCATCCCAATTTATGTGGCATAAATAAAATTTCAAGAGTCAGCCAATTTTTTTAAAATGTGTTTTCAAAAATATTTCAAGATATAAGTTATTGAGATTTATAATACTTTTTACGTCATTTTCATATAATACATATTACTTTCTATGTTTCAATTTATGTAGCACTGATAGAGTTCTAAAAGTCAATAATTCTTTTAAATATCTTTTAATTATTGTGATTTATAATAACTTTACTTAATTTTTAAATATACAAAAACTTAAAAAACAAGTCAACAAATTAAAACGAAGAAACCACGTCGGAATAACTAAAATGACCTTACCTGCCAAAGCAGACATATTTACCTACTTACAAAATAAAATAATATTTTAATACATTATATATTTATCCCATTTTCCCTTTATCATTTGGTGTTAGAATGGGACTTGATAAAACTAGCTTATATATTTTGACACGTTGCCTTAATTATTTATTTATGTTCAATCGGTTAATCCGTTTAAATAGATCGGTCATTTGTTTGGGAACAAGTTATTCCAGGATTAATTATCTTGGGATTAGTTATCCCACCATGTATATGTGATAACTTATTCCATCACTATGGTATAAATAGTGGGATAAGTTATTCCAAACATGACAACTAAACAAGACACTAAAATTTTATCCCAGGACTTTTTTTTATTCGAAGACTATTTATTCTTATACCAGGACACCAAAGAATGTCCTATATATTCTCTTTTAATTAACTGGACTCTTATCTAAAATTTTATAAGTTTAGAAGATTAAAACAAAGTTCAATATTGATCAATTTTTAGGTGTTTTAATTAACCATAGATAATTAGGTGGCGATTTTTTATTTTAATTAACCTTGCACTGAATACGCTTAGATTCTAACCATAACAAACTTATCTAATTATAACTGAGGCTTATGTGTTATTCTAAGTATTTATCAGTATGTTTTTAAGCTAAGGATTAGGTTTAGTAATTAACCCTAAAATTTAGTATTGTGTAGCAAATTACATTTATGATCGACAATTTACATGGAAGGTAAATATTTTTTTTTTCAATTTTACGCTCAGTATAACATTTCTAAGATACACAAAAATGCATAATATTTTTCTTCGTGATAGTAACCAATGAGGATTATATTTTCTTCTATTGAAGTTATCTCAAGCAAAGTTGTCATTTGGTTTGAATTGAATTCAAATTTGAAAACTACATAGATTTTAACCCCCTTCTTCTTTGTTTGATCGAACAAGTGTGACTGACATACAAAATAAGATAATTTAAATTTGTTTTAAGAGGAAAATCAGACCTAGAAAATGTTTTTACAATATGTGTATATCAAATATATGAAATACATATTTTCATTAATTGTACTGTGATATGAATCAATCATATTGTAATTATGAAGGAAAAATTACTTGGAATGGTACCTTTTAATAAATAATTACTAATTTTAGCGATACTTTTTATTTATTACCATTNAAGAAAATGTCGAAGCACATGAATACCTCATGGAAATTCCCTTGGACAAATGGACTGTTAGCCATGATGGTGGAAAAAGATGGGGAGTGTTGACAACAAATCTTTCAGAGTCGTTCAATGGAGTGTTGAAAAAAGCACGAGGTTTGCCTGTCACTGCTATGGTTAGACTTTCATTGGAGCAAACTATTGAACGGTATACCCGTAGGTCTCAAATAGCGCACCAACTTGCAGAACAAAATGAATTATGGACTAGGAGGTTCAAAATAAAGTGGGAGAAGAACTATGAAAGTTCAAAAAGGCACTTTGTTTTTGATTGGAATATACCCACAGGGGTATACGAGGTTAGATCTATACAAGTTGATGGTACTAGTGGTAATCCTCATTGTGTTTCACTGAATGAAAGAAAATGTGATTGTGGAAAATGGGTTAATTTGCACTTCCCATGTTCACATGTCATGAAGGTAACTGATAGAATGGGAGGGCTAGCTAGAAATTTTGTTAGCGAGCATTTCACAATAGAGAGTTATGTTGCAACATATTCTGGGTCATTCTCACCTATTGGTCATGAGGCATATTGGCCATCTCCAAGTTTTACAATGAGAAGTAATGAATTCTATCGTCGTCCTAATCGGCCAAGGACAACTAGAATACCTAATGAAATGGATCGTAGTTCTACAGTGTATGAGCGAGATTGTGGATTATGTAGGCAGACTGGACATGATAGGCGTCGATGTCCCAATCGTAATTAAATTTAAGTGAATAGTTATGGGTCGATGTCTAATTGTGTTAATTCCTTTCAGTTATCTACTGTAATGTAACTCAAATAATCATTAATCTTTTGCAATTATGTTATTAGTGCATAAATTTTTCCAGATTTTCAGATTGCTAATAGAGGAAAAATTATTAGTGTTAATTTCCAGATTGCTAATAGAGGAAAAATTTATTAGTGTTAATTTCCAGATTGCTAATAGAGAAAAATTATTAGTGTTAATTTCCAGATTTACAGATTTCCAGATTGCTAATAGAGGAAAAATTATTAGTGTTAATTTCCAGATTTACAGATTTACAGATTTTACAGATTTACAGATTTCCAGATTTCCAGATTGCTAATAGAGGAAAAATTATTAGTGCATAAAGTTATCTACTGCATAAACTTAGAAATGTAGAGGAAAAAACAAACTTAACTTAGAAATGCTCAGATTGCTAATACTTCAAACAACTCGAAATGTTTGATATTATATAATTGGACACACAACTAATACAAGATTGATTTACATGATTTTTCACTTCTTACTCTTTCAATACTTCATGGTCCAATAAATGCCAGGACACACAACTCTCGAGTAGAAACTCCAAAATTGAAATCCAACGCCAGAAATTGATGTCATTTACTTCGTCCAAATAGCTTTGCACAAGCTCGCAGGGGAGATCATTGTACTGGAACAAAGAATATAATCAGGACCCAAAGTAGGTCTACAACATAATGGAAATACTCAGGAGACAAACTAACAGCTACAAGGAAAAAAAAATTCACACAGTAAAGAAATTAAGACAACCTTTATAAAAGTTTCCCAAGTTACAACTAAAATAATACTGTAGCAGAAATTAAACAAACGAAAGTGGGCTAACCACAAAAAAAAAAAAAACACATTCATCTAGAGCAACATTGAACTATTGAGGAGATTTATGAATGTAACAACTACTACGCTTCAATCCCAAAATAGTTGTATGAATTCTTAAAATGACACTATATATTCAGTTAAAAATAATACCTTGGTTTGTCAAATCTATTAACTCTCTGTGACCCACCATTTCTTGAGTGGTATTGATTCTTCAAGTTGAGTTCTTCATTAAAATGAGCTTTTTTCAGGGTCACAATATACACTGCAGTCGCTGAATCAGCAGCACTCTCTATAGGCCAGCCACAACCCACAAAAATCCCCAAAAAAATTGGAATAGAATAGGCTAAGATTTAAATGATATAAGAGGGGATTGAGAAAATGCTATTCGGTTAATAATATACTATATATATTAAAATATGTTTTATATATATAAATTAAACACACCTAAACAGTTCTCAGCAAATGAAAGCCACAATTATTGACTTAAGAGAATATATCACTAGTTAAAGCATAAATAAAATGTAATATATTATTCTTCAACTGTATCTAACAGCTACAAGGAAAAAAAAATTCACACAGTAAAGAAATTAAGACAACCTTTATAAAAGTTTAATGAAGATCTAAGTAGCATTCATTCTTGATATTAGCAATCTTAGTTACAGTGAAACAGAGAATGCATAGTACCTGCAAATAATGGCTAACCAAATAATTCAAAGGGAAGATAAGAAACAGAGAATGCATATTACCTGCAGTGTTTCGAGAAAGAGCAAAGGAAAAGAGGAGAGAGATGGATCTGCAAACCCAAGGGAGAAGAGAGAGGAGGGGGAGGACGAGTACAATGAAGCCTCTCAATTACAGTTCTTTGTTTCTCGTTGCTTGTTTCTTTTTGCCATGCTGGCGAAGATAGTGACTCCCTGACAAGCAAGGGTAATTTTCAATTATTCAACTAAAAAGAGGAGCATTTATGTCAAAAAATAATATAAAGATGTTAATAGTACCAGTCCCACAACGCTTAGGAAAAATCGTACGCTTCTCCTTCACTGATGGTTCACCACATTCATTTGCATTCTCCACTTCATCGTTGGAATCATCCAACTCATTACTTTCTATATTATTGTCGGAGTCCTCTAAATGATTAACAACATCAGGGGTCTCAATGGACATTGGCAGCCCAGGTGATGAATTAAAGTTGGGGGCATTCTCAAAATGTTGAGGCCGAGAACCACCAAATACATTCTCAAGTGACGAAAGACTTGGATTCCTTAATATTTGTGACGTCGTGTATGGGACAATATCAATATTTGTTGGCTGATATGTCATACCTGATGCCCCAGGAGTGAACTCCTGAGTTTGGCCCCTTGAAATGGAACCAATATTAGAAGTTGTGTGATCATCTTCGGAGACTGATTTGTCCATTTCAATAGGCGCTCGTCCTTTCTCAACAGCACGAGCCATCCTACCAGCAACACCACCTTTTCCTCGCCTACGAACATGGGAATGTAAATGATCATCATGTACCTCATCTCTTCTATAATCGGCTTGTACATTAATCCTATCAGCCTCGTGCACATATGTCAAGCATTTTTCTCCTTCATTTCGGACCATTGCACGAAATATGTATAAATCCTCCATTGATGGCTGATCACCAAGTNATATAGAAGAATTATAAGGCAAAGAAGATTCTAGTATGTGGAATTGGATCAGACGAATACAACTGAATCTTAGCCTGTGAGACTGCCAAGGAGATATATGACTGTCTTCAAACTGCTTATGAGGAAATTACACAAGTGAAGGAGTCGAAGGTTGATATGCTTACGACTCAGTACGAGAATTTCTGTATGAAGGAAGGTGAAACCATCTTCGGGATGAACTCAAGATTCATTGCTATAACCAACGAGCTGAGATGTCTTGATGAACCTATTCCTTTGAGCAAACAAGTTCGAAAGATTCTCAAAGTTCTTCCCAAGTCTTGGGAAAGCAAGGTGAATGTTATAACTGAAGCAAAAGATTTGAAGACACTTGCCATGGATGAACTGATTGGCAATCTTCAAACCTATGAACTCAACAAGTAACAGGGAACGACCATGAAGGAAGGAAAGAAGGAGAAATCCATCGCTTTGAAAACTTCTCAAAATGATGTGACTGAGGAGGATGATGAAATGGCCTATGTCACAAGAAGGTTTTAGAAGATCATCAAGAAGCATAGAGGTTTTCAAAAGAAAGCTTCAACTAAAAGAGCTACAAATGCAAATGATCTTTGTCACAAATGTGGCAAACCTGGTCACTTTATGAGGGATTGCCCCAGTCAAAGGTAGGAAACTCAAGATTTCAGACCTCACAGAAGGGACTAGGTCTCAGACTATGCCAAGAGAAAAGTTCATGTTGATCAACTAGTGAAGAAAGCTCTGGCAGTGTGGGGTAACGCATCAAGTGAGTCTGAAGAAAAGATAGACAATTCGGAGGATGTCTCAATGATGGCTGTAGAAGATGATGAGACGGTCTACAACTCTATTTTTTCTCTAATGGAAAAATCTGATGATGAAGAGGATCTAAATGAGGTAACTCTTCTTGATCTAAAAAATGATCTAGATACTCTTCCTATCAATAGATTGAGAAAACTTGATGCTCTATTGATTGACTCTGTTGATGAACTAACCTCTGAAAACCTGACGACAAATGAAATGTTGAGTCTGTGTGAGGATGAAAACTCAGCTCTTAACTCTCAAATGTCTGAACTGAGTGTTAGGATAGGTATCCTTGAGACTGAGAGTCTAGAACCCAATGAGGGACCTGGTACCTCTAAGGGTGGGAAGCGAAAACTCAATAACTTTGAGGTTGAACTAGAAGAGAAACTTAAGGGCTCTGAATCTAAGTTAACTGCCTCCCTAGAAAGAAATTCTCAACTAATGAAGGACTTAAGTAAGATCAAAGAAGAACTGAACACTCTCTCATCTAAGATCCTCACTAACTTAGCAAGCCAACAGTTCAACAACAGAAAGGGGCTAGGTTGTAGATAGATAGAGCCTCCTTACAATCCACATAGTAAATATGTGTCAGTCTCAAACAACCTTCTGTGTACCCACTGTGGCAAAAATGGTCATATGAAAGAGAAGTGTAAGAAGCTGATAAAAGTAAAAGAAAGTCAGGAGAAGTTTCTTAAGTCAAGAAAAGTTGTTGAGAAAAATAAAAGGGTACCTGGTCCTGGCTACCATTTTAGCAAGAATACTTTACCCCCATGGACATGAACGTTTCTCATTAAGCCTTTTGACAGTTTTTAGGAACTCCATCTGAAGTGGGTTCCTAAGTCTAATAAGTGATTCTTGTGCAGAAGAGAGGGATCAGTCAGTGGTACATGGATAGTGGATGCTCAAGGCATATGACTGGAAACACTCTAAACTTCCTCTCTTTGGAAGCATACCAAGGTGGTGGTGTGTCATTTGGCGGTGGAAAGAAAGGTTTTATCCTTGGTATTGGCAAGATAGGAAGAAGAACAGATCACTCCATAGACAGTGTACACTATGTAGATGGTCTGAAGTTCAATCTCTTAATTGTATCTCAAATTTGCGACAAGGGAAATAAAGTCAAATTCATGTCTGATGGGTGTGTTGTTACAAACTGTGCAACCAAGAAAATTGTGATGTTTGCAAAATAGAGTCAATGATATCTACATTGCTGATCTTGATTCTATTGAAGGGGACAACCTTTCATGCCTGAGTGCTCAAGCTGACGATGCAAATCTTTGGCATTGACGACTAGGTCATGTAAGTTCCTCTTTCCTAAACAAACTTGTTGTAGGGGACCTGGTCCGCGGATTACCAAAACTGAAATTTTCAAATGATTGAGTCTGTGATGTCTGTGCAAGAGGGAAACAAACACGATCATCCTTCAAGGCTGAGAATGGAGTGAGCAGAACTAGACCTTTGGAGCTTCTCCACATGGATCTATGTGGACCTGTCAGAATTCCAAGCGTGGGAGGTAAGAAGTATATTCTTGTAGTTGTTGATGACTTCTCTAGGTACACCTGGAATATGATTTTGCGAAAAAAAGGATGAGACTGCTAGAATTCTGATTACCTTTGCCAAAGCTATTCAACTGATGGTCAACTCCAAGATTACTAGTATCAGGTCTGATCATGGCACATAGTTTGAAAATTCTCAAATTGAAAGTTTTTGTGTTGAAAATGGAATCAATCACAATTTCTCTGTACCAAGAACTCCTCAACCAAACGGAGTGGTTGAAAGGAAGAACATGACATTGGTTGATATTGCAAGGACTATGCTGATTGACTCAGGGCTTACTATGATTTTTTGGGCAAAAGTCGTCAACACAACATGCTATGTTACAACTAGGTGCCTTATTAGATCTATGATAAATAAGACACCTTATGAATTGTTGAACGACAGAAAGCCTTCAATTGCTAACCTTAAGCCATTTGGGTGCAAATGCTTTGTACTAAATAATGGAAATGATGACTTGGGTAAGTTTGATGCCATGAGTGATGAAGGTGTGTTTGTAGGATACTCTTCTACCAGCAAGGCCTACAAAGCATTTAACAAAAGAACTCTATGTGTCGAAGAGAGCATTCATGTGACATTCGATGAATCTGAGAAAATTGATTATTAAAAAGGAGACCATGAGATGGAGGAGTTGATCAAGGAAAAGGATGACAAAGATATCCTAAACCCTGGAGACAAAAAGGTTGCAAAGGAAATTTCTACAGATCTCACAGGAGCACCTGGTCCCTCTGATACTACCCAGGAGGTTCCATCTCAAAATCATGAAGATGATGATGCTAAATCTGATGCTAAAATCGAAGAAGAGGCAATTAGAAAGTCCGGATGAAAACATCAATCCTCACATCTATTGGACAATCTCATCTCTCCACTTGACTCTGGAATTCAAACTAGATCCAGGACAAGAAATCTAGTTGCATATTCAGCCTTTATGTCATCCATTGAACCAAGGAACATCAAGGAAGCTCTACATAATGCAGATTGGATAACATCAATGCAGGAAGAACTTCATCAGTTTGAGAGGAGCAAAGTGCGGCACCTGGTCCCCCGACCTCTCAACAGAATAGTTATCGGAACAAGATGGGTCTTCAGAAACAAACTTGATAAGCATGTAACCATTACTAGAAACAAGTCAAGGCTTGTGGTGCAGGGGTACAACCAAGAGGAGGGGATTGACTATGATGAGTCTTTTGCTCCTGTAGCTAGAATGGTGCCATCAAAATTTTGATAGCATTTGCTGCTCACATGGAATTCAAGCTATTTCAAATGGATGTCAAAAGTTCCTTCTTGAATGTGAATCTAAAAGAAGAAATGTATGTCAAAGAGCCCCCAAGCTTTGAAGATGCAGAATTACCAAATCATGTGCTGAAATTGGACAAGGCTCTGTATGGGTTGAAACAAGCTCCCAGAGCTTGGTATGAACGCCTGTCAAAATTCCTCCTTGCAAATGGGTTCAAAAGAGGTAAAATTGATAATACCTTGTTCTTAAAATCCAGAGGTAAGGAGTTGTTGATTGTGCATGTATATGTAGATGACATCATTTTTGGAGCCACTACAGATTCATTGTGCAAAGAATTTGCTGATTTGGTGAGTAGTGAATGGGGGAGCTCACTTTCTTCCTAGGCTTGCAAATCAAACAGTCCTTTCAAGGCATATCTATATGTCAAGATAAATACATAAAAAAAACTGCTCAAAATGTTTAATTTACTTGAATCAAAGGTTCTTGATACTCATATGAGCATAAGTGTGAAACTTGACTTGGATGAAGATTGTGTTGAGGTTAATCAGACCATGTATAGGGGAATTATTAGGTCATTTTTGTATCTCACTGCAAGCAGGCTGGACATAGTCTTCAATGTAGGGATGTACGCAAGGTTTCAAGCTGCACCAAAGGAGTCATATCTAAAGGCTTCTAAACGAATACTGAGATACTTGAAGGAAACTCAGGACCTGGTCCTCTTCAATCCAACAAGTGACTCACTTGATCTAATTGGCTATGTTGATGTTGACTATGCAAGTTTTATTGTTGATTGAAAGAGTACGTCATGCATGACACATTTTCTTGGATCATCACTGATATCTCGGGGGACAAAGAAGCATAATTCAGTTGCATTGTCTTCAACAGAGGCAGAATATGTAGCTAATGCTTCATGCTGTGCTCAGCTTCTGTGGATCAAGCAACAACTGGAGGATTTTAGTATTCTCACAGACACCATTCCTCTAATATGTGACAACACCAGTGCAATGAATATGGCCAAAAATCCTATACAACACAAGAGGACAAAACACATAGATGTGAGACATCATTTCCTAAGAGACAATGTTGAGAAGCAAAATGTAGTGATGAAGTTCTGCAAGATTGAAGATCAACTGGCTGATATCTTTACAAAACCTTTGATTAAAGAGTGTTTCATCAAAAATAGGCTGAGGTTGGGGATGCACAGGATCACTTGAATTCTTGACAAGTTTACACAAAATCTTCAAATTGATTATGTTTAGGAGAGCAGGTATCTATACTTATTATAATGCATGTCGTTTGGGAATTCACTTCTGATACCTTAATACAGGTATACACTCATGGTATGTTAGCTGAAGGAAAGATCAAGTCATACTGGCAGGGCTACATACTAAATGGGACCTGGTCCCCATGAGGTTAGTATCACTTACGCTACACTGTATGTCTATCAACATCACTGCCACATGTCTCTCGCCCATTCATCGTGTCAGTTTCTAGTGTCTTTTCATTTTAAAAACCAAAGGTCACCACTGTTGGGGACCCGATACCCTTTTGACTCTATTTAAAACTAAGTTCCTAGAGAATCAAATTCTTCAAATCTCTTCAAGTATTTCCTTCTGATTCTCCAATTGTTGTTAAGAATGGAATGGCATTCCCCCTTTTTCTCATTTATGGTTCTGACAAGGACAACCTAAGGTAAGGTGGAGGTTCTTCAAGTATCTTCTTTCCTCTCCCAAAATGTCTAACTCCATTTCTTCTTCCCAGACTCCTATCTCCCAAGAAGTTGAAAACCCTAGTTCCTTCAACTTCTCCATACCCACTCCAGATGAAACTCCTTCGACTCCAGTTTGTGGAGTTGGTCAAATGGGTGAATCCACCATTCCCCTTACTGAAGTTGTGACATCTCTTGCAGTCCCTTCTGAGAAGATTCTGCCCTGTTCCCCCACTGTAGTTTGTCCAGTGAAAAATCCCAAAACTCAGAGGCACAATCTGTTGCGAAGGCTATTGACGGACCTAATACTGAAGATGTAGATGTGGCTTCTAGGGGTGTATCCTCCGCAATGTTTGGAAGACTTTTTGAGGGAGACTTGCCTGAGGGAAGATGTCCTGAGTCGAGCATTCTAGCAGCAAGGGATGAACTAGTGGCTGCACAAAGTTTGACTTCACTTTGAGGAGATGTTCAATCGAACTCTTTAGAACCAGATGATAAATCACAGGAACATGTCCCTCTCAGTCTTGAACCAATTTTTGACCAAACTCCCAAGTCTTTTGATGCTGAAACTGAAAAGGAGAAGGAAGAACCTCCCCTGAAATGAAACAGAGCAGGGGTACGAAGAGCCAACACCTTAACAATTGGTGTACCAGCTCTAGAAACTGTTGACAATTCTCCTGAAGTTGACCATATTGCTAAACCTACTATGTCTGAGAAGGAGCGACAAAGAAAAGCTAGGGGCAGATCTCAAGTGGTAGATGTTCTAGAGTAGCAGGCTGCTCTTAAACGGGAAGTTACTAATCTTATTGAGATTCTGAATGACAAGGAGGTTGAAATTGCTACACTGAAGTCTAAATTACAGAAGACGGTATTGAGGGGACCTGGTACCAGTGATGGAAATGAGCAGGTGTTGCAAAATTTTAGGGATGAAAATGAAATGCTGCTGAAGACAAATGACTCACTCAGTGAGGAAGTTAAGGCTCTCAACAGGCAACTTATCACGGTTCATGAGGATGCAAATGAGTGTTTGTCTCTGTTTATGCGCACCTCAATCCCCTTCCCCCTCCGTCCTAGACGAGTCTTGTTTCCTTAGTTTCCCTCTTTGTTCTTCAACCCTGATTAAAACTCTTGTGGCTTTATGTTGTTATGACTGACTACAGTGGTCAGTATTTGGTATCTAATGCTATTTATGTTTCTACCCTGTTCATATATGGCTTAATATTCTCTTTATGCTTATATACACATGTTCTATGTGGCCCAAGACCCTAAATTCTTTATTGCCTTGCATTTAACTTGAATATGTTTACTGCTTCACGTTTTCAATGATGTCAAAAGAGGGAAGTTTGTTGTGAAGGTTGGCTGTGGAATTAGGAGCATTGAACTAATGGGGAACATACTAAGGGGGAACATTGTTGTTATTGGTACACTGAACAAAGTTGGAATTTGTTGTGTATTTGAATGAATGTCTTTACACTCACCTGAGGCTCTGTGTAGGTTGTTTTTCATCATAAAAAAAAGGGGAAATGATAAGTCCTAACGCTCCTAGATGTTTTAATGATCTCCTCACAAGTGCAGGGACCTGGTTCTCTGCAGAGTATGCTCGTCCAGTGTCAATATGTTGTACAACTGTAAAAGCTGTCTGCGTCAGAAAGTTGGTGGAGTTGCAGAGTACTCCACCAATCAGAAGTGACTAGGGTGTTTGTACATTGGATAACAATTCTTCTTGTCAAATATATTCAGCTCACAAACAACAATAGGATCATTCATTCAAAGTGAGATATTTAAAGCTTCAAAACAGCAGGGACTTGATCGATTGCTTCAAGTGCTTCATGTACTAACTGTTACTTTGTTTGCTTGTAATCGTGCTTATATTGTAGGAATCATTTTGTTTTGTTAGAAACGTTTCAAGCTTGTGTGAATTATTGTAAGAACTTAAGTTGTGAGTAACTTAGTGTCTTATGTCAAAGTCTATATTAATCTGTTAGGATCAGTATAGTAGGCAGTGTTGTATCTGCTTTGGCTCGACTAAGTGATAGGAGGTATTGCTTAATGTGGAGATTAGTAGGTCAATCTCATTTTGTAAACTAGTTTTTACCTTTGCTTGAGAAGACTAGTAAAAATAGTTTGAAAAGTCCTGTGAGACAGGTCGTGGTTTTACTCCCTTGATCAAGGAGGTTTCCACGTAAAGTTGTGTGAGCAATCTTTACTTTCAGCATTCAGTTTGCTTTCTGTTATTGTAACTGTGCTAAGGACCTGGTCTCATCTAGACTAGTGGACGCATACATTCCAACAATGAGCTCCTTTGTCACGATAAAAAAATAGATGTGATAGCACCTGTCTTTTCCCACCAAGACAAGTCAGCCTCAACCCAATGAAAAAAAAAAGCGAAACACAATAAAAACAACAAGATAAATTGAAAAACTTATTCTTCTATTAAAACCCCAAAATCTACTTGTCACGTATACAAGCCACTAAATACATAAGTGCAGAATTAAGAAATAGATACGAGTCTCAATCTTTGTTTCTTAAACAGAACGAAGTGTAAGAAACAGAAAAAAAGGGTCGTTGATTGACAAGCGGCTACCTCTTCAAGTCCTTGAGCCTTGAGATCAATAGAAGGAGAAAGAGATCACATGGGCCCGGGCACGGAACCTACACAAGTGTAGAAGCAAGGGGTGAGTACCAACAACACAGTACCTAACAAGCCACCTACTAAACAAAGAAACTAGCTAGAAATCGAATACTCCTTACACTCCAACCGAACCTCCTCAAACTACAACTTGCACAAAAATCAACCCAACCTAACAATTTTGTAATACATGGCTCACAGACCCAATATTCATAGTCCGATCTTCATAATTCAATAGTCAAACAAATCAAATAAGTCAATCTCAATGACAAGTAGTTTAGCAACACATAACAAGTACATCAATCACAATCCCAAGTAAGTCATGCATAAACATCAAGTTCATCAAGTCACAATGATCAATCTCTAGCCGAAACCATTTCTGATCGGCTTTATTATACTCAACGGCAAAGACTTTGGCATAATAATACTCGTCGATAAAGACCTCGACTTAATAATATTCACAGCAAATACCTCGGCATCATAACACTCAAGTCCACAAATCACGCTCTCAAGCATTTCATCAATCAATCATCAACGGTCACAATAAGGCTATTCATATTATCATGTTTATCATATAAATTTTTTCAGTTCAACCCTTTTTTATTCATTTAGATATAACAAGTGGACAATTTAAACCCTTCACCTCATTTCCATTACTCCCAACACAAAATCAACAAAGGAAGCATACGAATTCAACTAGAATACAAGCTTTAGGAAGCCACTTTCCTTAAATCAATCAACAATTACTCTAAAGTTGAGTCTTCCCCTTTCGAATAACCTCCAAAGCCATATAGATGCACAAACAAGTATTTACAATCACTTTTCGAAAACAACAACACCCACAATAATTCCCTTGAAAGGTGAGTCAATCAACACAATACCCAACTCCAAAAATTAAGGTTCAAATTCGAAATTTAATACTTGAAAACATTAATCAAGGCTTTAGGAGATCCCTAGGGAAAATCATTTCGAAATAGGACTTGAAATCAGTTTAAAATCTCCATTTTAGCTAAGAACTTGGGTTCTTGAAAAACTTCATCATTTACCGATCAAACCCTCATATTTTGATGTTAAAACTCATAAGTAATCAAATAAAAATGAAGGTTTAGGATTAAGAGCACTTACCCAACTGATCTAGCACATAAATCCCTTCAAAATTCGTCACAAAATGTAATGACATGTTCCCGTCGTTATGAAAAAGCCAATGGGAAAAGAATTTTGGGCCAGAAAACTTTTGATTAGTGACTTGAAAATTTCTAGCCTAGGCCAGACTTGGACGAAATCTGAGTCAGGTGAGGCCTAGGGAAATCTGGTAATAGACGGGGGTTTTGATTATGAATTTAATCATATGAGTGGATATACAAGATGCTAAGGACCCTGTACGGCTTTACGAAATTGAATTCAGGCGAATAGAACTCCCGAAACTGATCTTGACATGGAAAGGTAGTTTTTGAACGTCCAAGTTTGAAGGTGTGTTGTGAAATGAGAGCTTGGAACTCAAATTCCGAGCTTCTGTCTCCGTGCAAGCCACTAGAACGGTTTAGTTCCTCAAAGGTGGGGCCGCTTTGGAGGATTGGGCCCGATGTGGCGGGATAGTCATGAGTTAAGTCGGAGAAAAACCCCAAAATCGTTATTTTCTGCAAAACTTCATTCTTGAGAGCTAGGAGGTGAACCATAGCAGTTCTTGAAAGTTTTCCACGATTTCTAATGCTAAAGGTAATATAATTACTCCCCTAATCCGTAATTCAATTCTTAGAACTTAGAATCTTGAGTAATTATAATTGGGAGAGGGTTTTAGCCTGAAGTTGATGGTGGAAAAAACCTTAATTGAGTATTGGGATTTTGGGTTTGGCCTAAGATTGATAGTTTGATTATTATCCGGGTGAATTAGACCTTGTTTATTAATCATTGCATTACTTAACTATTTTAGACCAAGAACAAGTGGAAAGAATCCGGAAAGGGAAGGTTCAAGTGTCTTAGAAGGATTCAAGCTTGGCTTTGAGATAGGTTATGGTTTGATTTCATTTTTGTGTGATATATGCCGGTTAATTGCTTCATTGTATGCATGTGTGTTTGTGAATAAGGGAATGCGAATCAAATCTAATGCAAATAAGTATATATGAACAATTACATGCCATGAAACCAATACTTGATTGTATGACTATGAGTGTTGTTCATTATGGGTGTGATTGCGATTGCGGTTGTGCTAATTGGATCGGGTGTCACGTTCCAACGCATATATTGGATCGAGTGTCACGTTCCGACACATAGATTGGATCGGGTGTCACGTTTCGACACATATATTGGATCGGGTGTCACGTTCCGACACATATATTGAATTGGGTGTCACGTTATGATACATGTATATTAGATCTGGTGTCATGTTCCGACACACTAACAGTTTAGGTGTGGGTTCTATGAGAGGACCACTATGATTATTATATTTATGTCTACTTGTCGTTGATATTGGGAACTACATGTTACTCCTAAAATGATAATTGATATATGTATTCAGTATATGTGTTTACTGTGTTGTAATTGCTTGCCTATGTTTCGCTTATGTAAAATCTTGCAATTTAAAATAACTCGGAAGAAGCTAATAATTGGAAATAGTCATTTTTGGAAAGAATGAAAATCTGGAAATTTTGTTAAGTTAGAATAAGTTGAGTTTTGGCCAACTTCAAATGGCCATAACTTCTAGCTCAGGATGAGTTAGAGGTACTTCCAGATGTGGTAGGAAATATCTTGGAATTATCTTTAAAACACCGCTGAGTTTGCGTGATTCCGAGTTTGTATGAGGGAGTTATGTCCTTTGGAAGTTGGGTTGTTGGTATAAGGAAAGTCCAATCCGGATTTTGAAAGGGTAGTTTGGTCTTTTCCTTGCCCAATTATTTTCTTTCGATTTTAGTAATTAAGTTAGGGTCTAATCAGAATTAGATCAGTTTATGCCTTTACCAAAATACGCTAGGGCTTGGAGAAAAGTGAAAAGAAGAGGAGAAAGGAGAAGAGAAACAAGATTCGTCAAGATCGTCGAGTTTAGCTTGTGGATTTCATCGGGGGTGATCCCTACAAGGTATATGAGATCACATAACATTGGGTTAGTTCACCCACACACCCAACTTGATTCAATTTCAGCAAAGTATATTGATTTGAAAGTAAATCCCTTGAATTCTTGATGAAGTTCGTTTGAATCCTTGTGGGTTGTGTTGTTGGAGTTTTCTTGAGATTGATTCACGTTTATAGTTGTGTTTTCGAGTAGAATCTGATGTTATTTGAGGGTATAAATGATTGTAAGTGTTTGGGGGGAAAACCAACAGAGTTTAGAGGGTTTAGAGCTGGAAAATGAAGAAGGAATTTTCGTCAGGCAAATCTGGGCAGTGCCTCCGCGTCGCGGACCTGCTCCCCAGATTTGGGAAAAATCTTTTCACATCATGGAGCAGCCACTCACGGACCGTTCTGCCTCAAAAGTCATTTTCGAACCAAAAATCTAAATACTTCTCCGCGTCGCGGACCCACCGTCAAACAGTGATTTCTTGATCTTTTCTCATGTTTAGCTATCTAAAATCATTCCTAAACATCATGAGATCTTTCCTATCACAAATCACAATCCTTAAATCCATAATTCAATTCAAGGATTAAGAGTCAAGTTAGAAGGTAAGAAGCAATTCAAGAGAAGTTCTTTAACCTTTTCAAAAAGTTTTTTCCAAATGTTTTAACTTTGTCTTAAGACTTAAAGTTCAAGTTGAGGAGGGATTAAAGAGTAAAGTTTGAAGTTCATTTCTTCAAAAGTATATGGGGACTATGTATTCCCAAAGGGTTTAAATTGCTTTCACATTTAAACAAGAAAGGAAAACTCGATTTCCAAAAAGCCTTTAGGCTAGTTCTCAGAAAAGAGTAATCACTTTCTAAATGAAACAAGAGAGGAAACTTTGATTTCCAAGATAGCCTTTGAGCTAAGTTTTTGAGCACTAATCTCAAATCACAGAAAGAAGTATGTTTTAAATATAAGAGCTAATATCATTTTTTGGGAGTAGTATTGAGCACCAATATGGGGGAGAGTTCAGACATCTCATAGCCCCCATAAACTATGTAGTCATCATTGCTAGAACAGGGTCACACTTTTTAGATGATTCCTTTAGTGCTTTTTAGCATAGACTAGTGGATCCACTTAGTAGTTCAGGTTCTATACCCCCGACAAGGTATAAGAGGCCATGGCAGCGTGAGGCAAAATGTTATATCATTACAATAGCTCTTACGTGATGGTTGTCGATTAGAGAAACTCCCACATAAGTAATTGTATTCTTATATACACAGTTTATTGTATTTTTACATACATTTCAGAGTTATATGTATCTTTGCATACACACAGAGTTGACATCATGTTTTAAACAACTTTTCTTTATATTGCACTTGTTTTAAACTGCTTTATATAAAAATGAGTTCAATCATGTTGAGTTGAGTTGAGCCAGGTAAGTTCTTTAGATTCTTTTCAAGCCTATGTTGTGTTTAGCATTCCAATTCGCATACTCGTACATTCAATGTACTGATGCCAATTGGCCTGTATCTTAGTATGATGCAGACACAAGTAACTAGGATCGGCATCTAGCGTATCATTGATCTAGTGAGCACTCCAGAGTCAGTTGGTGAGCCTCCTTGCATTCCGGATGACTCCTTTTATTGCTTTCAGTTACTTTGTTAGTTCATTCGCATGTCGTGGGGGTTTATCCCGACATCCATCTTAGTTGTTTTAAAGTCTTCATAGACAGTCATATGTTAGTTCTTTAGTATTTTCATTGTCATTTCATATGTTAAGACTTGAGTTGCCATTTTGGCCAGGTTGAATATTTGACGTTTAAGCATTCTCAGTATTTTATTATTCAAGTGAGTATAGTGTTTTTGATCATTATAAATATGCATAGAGTATTTCGCTGAGTTAAGTATGCTAGGCCAAGGGTTCGCTTGGGGCCAACAATGGTTCTCAAGTGCCAGCCACGTCCGGGGTGTAGGCTCGGGGCGTGACAACTTACTGGGGTGGCCATGTGATCCTACTAGTATATTGTGGTTGTGTACTGATACTACACTTGCTCTTTCTTTGTTGAGTAAAGGGCATCTTCAGGCGGCTACTGACAGACCTCAGTTAAGAGATTATTGATCGGGACTGGATTCAAGGGTGAGCTAGTTCTTTCAGGCTACCAGGGATCCTTCTTTGTTTAGTCCACTCTTTTCAGACTTAGATTATCTCTTTAGGCTGTTATGTTTAAATTTTGGGGTTGCACCTCCTTTCCTTAGACTTGTTGGTTAAACAGAGTTTTGGTTAGTTGTTTTGTTAGACCTTCGGAGTTTATGGGAACTCCATATTTTATTTAGTCATTTGAACCTGTTTCTGTATCTTTAAATGCTTAGTTTTAAGTTAAATTTCTTAGTTGGGTTGTAGTAATGGTTCTCCCACCGAAGGGTTAGTGTGGGAGCCAATTACGACGGTCTGGGTCATGAAAAAATTGGTATCAAAGCCCTAGGTTCGTTGATCTCATTGTACCAAAACGAGACCAGTAGAGTCTTGTGGAACGGTACGGAGACGTTTGTACTTTTCTTCAAGAGGCAATAGGACTTTAGGAAAACTCATTCATTTATTTCTTCGTGATTTACTTGAATCCAATTGGTATGTGGGTGATACAAATTGGTATCTTTCCTCCTTCACTCTATGGTCAGAACTAGAGCAACAAAAGTGGTAACACCAACACTAGCAAGAGAGGATGCGTCCTTCCAAATAAGCATGTTTCCCCGATTCAATGTGGGAATGTAATGACTAGTGACAAACATGAGGTTTTAATTATGTTCTTAATGTTGAAACCTTCATTCTTCATGAGTACTGAACATGAAGATTCTTATGATTTTATTGTTGATTTTCATGGTTTGCTTCATAAGATGGATACGGTAGAGCGATTTGGCGTTGAGTTTATGATATACTAGTTCAAGGGAGGCACCTAAATGTGATGGTGGTCTCATTTTGAGTGCCGACTAGTAAATGCACTACTCGTGACTTGAGAAATATTTTATAGCTTTTTGTATGGAAAAGTATATACCCTGAACTTTGAGGGATAAGAGGATACATGAGTTCCTGAATAAAGACCAACATAATATATTTGTTGCAACCTTTAATTCAAAAGTTTGTGTTTATATCTAAATATGGTACTCCACTTTGCTTCAGTCTAAAAGAGCAAATTCATCGTCTTATGAAATGATTAAGGTCAGATTTGCAGATTCAAGCTTATAGGTGGTTGCTTTAGCAAAATCTTTTCAGGAAGTGATTGATTTTCTAACGGAGGTAGAAGGGGGTGAAGTCAGAAGACTTTGCCAAGGTGACAACATTCAAGAAGTTTTGTAAGGGAAGGCTAGATAATGAACACCATTACTTTGGAAAATGCATTTAGTATTGTTGTCATAACATGTATGAGTTTCTTAGTAAATGATGAAATTATGTTGCGCCAATTAAGGTTCGAATCTCTACTACGATTTCCTAGTTTGAGTGTATATCAAAGAGGGTCATGATAAAACTACTATAATAGCAACAATGCTTACTTGGTTAAGTTATTAAGTGTGTTACAATTGTGGAGAACCTGGGAATATGAGGAGGAAATTAGCGAGGCCGGGGAAATGGTAATGCAGGTAGGGGAGTAGTGTCGCCAGGCAATGAGGTTGCCCGTCAAGATGACATGGCTCAATTTTATGCCTTTTCGAGCAAGACTGAGGATGAAATATTTGATGCATTGATCACATGTGCTATTCTTGTATGTGATCGAATGTCTATTGTTTTCTTTTATCCGGGTTCTACTTATTCATATGTGTTAGTTCAGTTTACCTTGGGATTTGATGCAATTTGTGATATGATTGATGCCCCCATCTATGTTTCTACCCCAGTTGGAGAGTCAGTCATAGTCACCCAAGTATATCGTGTTTGTCCTATTCTATTTATGGGTTTCCAAACTTGGCCTGATTTGCTTAATTTGGATATGACTGACTTCGATATAATCTTAGGCATAAATTAGTTGTCCCCCTATTATGTTGTGCTTAATTGTAATGATAAGTCTGTGACTCTAGAGATCTCGGGTAGGGAAAAGTTAGAGTGGGAAGGGGTGTACAAGCCTAAGCCAGCTAAGGTCATATCTTTCGTGCGGGCTAGGAAACTGGTGGGGTAGGGGTGTTTGGCGTATTTAGCTCATATTCGGGAGGTTGATGTTAAGCCTCCCTCTATTGATTCTATTCATGTAGTTTCTGAATTCAAGGAGGTGTTTCCTACCGATTTGCCTGGTATGCCTCCAGATAGAGATTTAGATTTCTGCATTTAATTGGAACTTAGCACTCGCCCCATCTTCATTCCTCCTTATCACCTGGCTCCGACATAATTGAGGGAGCTTAAAGCTCAAATCCAGGAGCATCTTGATAAAGGTTTCATTCTTCATAGTGCTTCCCCGTGGGGTGCTCCTGTCTTGTTTGTTAAGAAGAATGATGGTAGTATGAGGACTGATGATTTTATCTTAAGCCATAAAGGAGTGGATTGATATTGGAATGACAAGCTTATGGATAAAGAAAGTCCCATTGAGTATACTTGGGTGAAGGAAATTAAAGATTTTAGTAACAAAGTGTGTATAAAATTGGGTTAGTCCTTTGAATTTGACAAGTATACATGAGTTTGAGGTGACATATCGATGAAAATGTTGACTTTGTAGTGATAGCCAGGGCTAACTGAGCATAATGGTAATAAGGGTTCATGATGGATTGTGATGGGATACAACTATATAATAAGATTGTTGGTTAAGCAAATTTTGTATAGTAATTACGACTTGCGAGTATCTAAGGTTGTGCTTTTCTAATATTTGGTGAGTAACGTGGTAGTATGGAAAGATTTAAGAGATGGTGGGACACTACTTGAATAGAATTTAAAAGACCTATAGTCATATTGAAGAAAAAAATAAAAAAATAGTGGGATGCAGTACAACCTTTAGAGAGAGGCGAGAGCAAGAATAATTTATTTTATTGCAAAGGCTAAAGAGGTATCTTCAGAGGGGTAGAAAATTGGGTTTATAGACGCGTGATTTCATTCATTTTGCTGTGGCTATGGTAATAATGTCACGGGTGCATCAAATTGCTTGAAAACTATTGAAAAATACTTGAGAAATGAATGTACATACATTAGCTCGAGTGTCATCATATGTGCTTTGTTTTTGTTTTTGAGTTTAGTAATGAGTACGATTAATTTTGAGCGAAAGATATTGTAAGATCGATGGAGACGCAATCGATGATAAGTGAGGATCCATGAATTCATAAAAATCTCCAATGTATAAGTTAATGTTGATAAATAAAGGGATTGTGTTATACGATTGAATTTACAATTTACATTTTTCATTGTAAGTCTACATTCGTGGTGATATATTTTGTCAAGGTATGAATTGGCAAGGTGAGAATTGATCAATTGTATTAGCTATTAATCCATAAAAAGGAACTATGTCTGGGTTGAGTCGTAAAGTTTATTAATGTTGATTGTTAAGTACCTAAAAAAGGTCTTCATTTAAAAAGTATTGGTTTATAGTAAGGTAAATGGTCGGAGTGTTTATGATGGTTGTTGGTATTGAGAGTGTGGGCTTCAATGGAATGATGTAAAGAGTATGTGGAGTCAATTGAATGGAAAAGGGTTGGTATTGGCTCTTCGGAAGAAAAACCTTTAGTGCTATTCAATAATTATTCCATAAATTCTTATGTGACCATATACATGGTTGTGAGTATGATTCACTATCTATGCTCACGTGTGTTTTCACTTTGGTGGGTGGATCCTTAGTGGTGGATCAAGTGTACCGATTCTGCGATGTTCTCTTGGTAGAATGTGGGGATAATTGGGTCCAATTCTACTGTTCTTAAGGGTAATCTACAATCACAATTACTAAATCTAGCATTTCGATAGTGTTGTTAGGGAGTTTGTATGCTTGGACATATCTCTCGATGAGTATCTGATGTTTAAAGATCAAATTTTTATAACTTAAGATCATGGAAATTTATGTTATGGGATGGAGATGTTGTGAAGAACTATGATTGTTTGGGTATTATGAGTGTGTGTTGGTTGGTTCAGGTTCACTTCTAATTGTAGTGAATATTGATTTGGAATTTTATCATACTTATGTGAGAAATGATTTGTCTTGATGATTGTGTCAAGTACCTTGATAACATGTTGCAGACGTGTGTACGATCAACTTTGGTGGTTATTGAGAATCGCTTTTGTTGTTAGTTAATCTTACATACAACCATATTTATCACTCGAGTATTGATATGACTTCATTGAGGCATTGTATAGGAGGATGTGTAGGTATTCAATTGGTTGGTTTGAAGTTGGAGAAGTGAAACCCTTAGGGGGTTGATTTGGTGAAAGATGCTCAAGATAAGGTGAGAAACATCCAAACTAAGCTTCTAGCAGTCCAGAGTCGACAAAAAAAGTATGTTGTCCGTAAGGTAAGGGACATGACATTTCAGGCTGGTAAGCAAGTCCTTCTAAAAAGTGTTACCCATAAAGGGGGTGATGAGATTCGACAAGAAAGGCAAGCTTAGTCCTTGATACATCGTGCCATTAGAGATTCTTGACTGTGTAGGGCCAGTAGCTTATAGGTTAGCTTTACCGTGTAGCCTATCTGGAGTCCATCTAGTGTTCTATGTGTACATGTTGAAGAAGTATCATAAGGACCAAGGAGATAAAGTCAGTGTAAGTTTAATGGAAGCATCGTCCAATTGAGAAATCTATTTGGGAAACCGACATGCGAGCCAATTATCCCTAGCTATTCAATGATTCAGTTACTACTCTACTTTTACCTTAGCTAGTTCTCCTAGTTTATCACTCTGGGATGAGTGATGGGTAAATTGGTATCTATTGTAACGACTTGTTCCCATCGTTATGGAAAAGCCAATGGGGAAAGAATTTAGGCCAGAAAACTTTTGAGTAGTGAATTGAAATTTTCTAGCCTAGGCCAGACTTGGACGAAATTTGAGTCAGGTGAGGTCTAGGGAAATCTGGTAATAGATGGGGGGAGGGGGGGTTGATTATGAATTTGATCACATGAGTGGATAGATAAGACGTTAAGGAGCATGTACGAGTTTACATAATCAAATTCGAGCGAGTAGAACTCCTGAAACTGATCTTGGCATGGAAGGGTAGTTTTGGAACGTCCAGGTTTGAAGGTGTGTTGTGAAATGGGAGCTTGAAACTCAAATTCCGAGCTTCTGTCTCCGTGAAAGCCGCCAGAGCAGGGTTAGTTCCGCCAGGGCTGGGACGTTGTGGTGGGTTGGGTCCCGCTGTGGCGGGACAGTCGGGGAAAAACCCCAAAATCATTATTTTTCTGAGAAACTTCCTTCTTGAGAGCTAAGAGGCGAATCAGAGCAGTGTTTTTGATAGTTTTCCACGATTTCTTACGCTAAAGGTAATATAATTACTCCCCTAATCCGTATCAAGATTCTTAGAACTTAGAATCTTGAGTAATTATCATTGGGGGAGGGTTTTGGCCTGAAGCTTATGGTGGAAAGGGCCCTAATTGAGTATTGGGATCTTAGGTTTGGCCTAGGATTGATAGTTTGATTATTATCCTAGTAAATTAGGCCTTGTTTATTGATCCTTGCGTTACTTGACTATTTTTAGACCAAGAACAAGCGGAAAGAATCCGTAAAGGGAAGGCTCAAGTGTCTTAGGAGGATTCAAGCTTGGTTTCGAGGTAGGTGATGGTTTGATTTCATGTTTGTGTGATATATGCCGATTAATTGCTTCATTGTATGCATGTGTGTATGTGAATAAGGGAATGTCAATCAAATCTAATGCAAATGAGTATATATGAACAATTACATGCCATGAAATCAATACTTAATTTTATGACTATGAACGTTGTTCATTATGGGTGTGATTGTGCTGACTAGATCGGGTGTCATGTTCCGACACATATATTGGATCGGGTGTCACGTTCCGACACATAGATTGGATCGGGTGTCACATGCCGACACATATATTGGATTGAGTGTCACATTCTGACACATATATTGGATCGGGTATCACGTTCCAACTCATGTATATTGGATCGGGTGTCACGTTCCGACACCCTAATAGTTTGGGTGTGGGTTTCATGAGAGGACTACTGTGATTATTACATTCATTTAGTATTTGATATCCATATTGGAGCACAACTATGTATGACCCTATTTTGGAAAAAGTGCTCCAAGGATTTTTTCTACACTCAGGGTCGAACTCGAGTCTTATAATTAAGAAAAAAACATTCTCATGCGCTGCACGGTGTAACCCACCGGACCAAGTCATAAAAATTCTCATGCACTGCCCGACTATATATGTATACTATTCGGTACCAAATCAAACTAACTCACATAAATTAGGATGAAAATAATATCTTTTTGTACTTTCAACTATAAATTTGATATATATATATATATATATAATGGTAATGGCATCCTATATTATGTGATTAAGTAGAACTTCTTATAGCCATTGTCATGACCCAGAACATCGTGAGTGACACCCATACAAAATCACCTGGTGGAAGGACGAACAACTAACCCAAATTAAACCCAACACATGTGATGTCTCTTTTACAGTATCTGGAGAAGATAGATAAAACGATTATAGAGGAGGAGGAGGAAGAGACGAAGAAGAAGAGGAAGAGGAAGAAAAAAAAATATTATTTACGTGTTTCATTCGTGTAAAAAATTATGTAACTTGTCAAGTATTCGAAAAGTTTTAAAATGAGACACTCGATTCCTACTCTAGATTTTTAAGTGGGACAAGTCTTAGTTTGGATGTCTAAATTTAAAAAAATAATGTAAACTTTAAGTCTATATCAATGAATTTAACCTTAATTTTACTCCATACAGTAAATGCCTTTTTCATTCTGTTATTTTTATTTTTCAATCAGTTGATAAGAAAAAAGTTGCTTATAATTTATTATTATCACTATTATATCAAAATTCAACATACAATATCGAGTTCTTGAATTTTCCTTATTTTTAACGGATGGAAGAATATCAAGATGATAAGAAGAGCTGTAGAATATCAATGGAAAAATTGGTGTAGATTTAGGGTTTTGATTGGACATGGTCACCTGAACAAATAAGAATACCAACAAATTCAAAAAGCTTACAAGTTCTTGATTTTTTTTTTCTTTAAAAGCATCCATGCAAGAACTCCAAGATGTTTTTTCTTAATGAATGGAAGAATACCAAGAAAATGGGAAGAGAAATAGTATTAGTTGAGGGTTTAAGATTTATATCGGACATCGTCATCGGGATAATTCATAGTAGCAATATGATGGACTACTCTAACATGTGCCACTAGAGTGTGAAGTTCCGATAGAGTAAAAACAAATTCTTGAACATAGGTTGCAAAAATAACATCTTGAATTTTAAATAACATCTTGAATTTTCTTGATATTTTTTCTGACAATATATTTTTAAAAACTATAATTTTTTAAATATGCATTTAGATAACAATATTACTTCAAAAAGTCAAAGTTAACAAGTTCTTGAAGAGAATGCATGCAAGAATTAATTATTTATTCTTCAACGAAAATGACGAGAAATTCATTTAAGATTTCTATCAGACATTGTCACCGAAATAGTTAAGAGAACTTATAGCATATGAATATGCGTTAGAAGTGTATGAAGTGAGGGGAAGATAGGCGTTAAGTGTATAAATATTATGGTGGTGAGTTCTAAAATGTGTAAGTGGTGTCTCTTTTAAAGTTTTTGGAGAAGAAAGAGAAAAAGAAAAATGGGGAACCTCATTGTGGTTCGCACCCAGTAAGGTTGAGAGGACAACAGACCCCTACACAGGCCGTGAAACCCCACAGTGGCCATTAGGTGGCTCGTGAAAATGTCACAGAAACCCCCAGCCAAGAGTGAAGAACCACAGACCACTAGACGATCTGTGGGACTCCACACGATTCGTTAAGAGGCACATCAAAATGACCAAGTACCACCCCAGCCTCTGGGAGGAACCACAGACCTCTAGACGGTTCGTAGAACCTCACACGGGCCATTAAGTTGCACCTCTCTAACTTCTGTGAGGAACCACAGTTGCCCATACGACCCATGGTGCTTTACACGGTCCCTAAATGTGCCTGTGAAGTCCGTCAGGTTTAAATTGAGGGTCAATTTGGTATTTTTCTCTATGCGTTGGGTACTTAAACTACATCGTTTTACTCAGTATAAGCCTAATAATCTAGTCAGAAACTAACCAGAACCCTCATTCTCCTATAAAATCATCTAACTTGGAATAAAAAGAAGAGAAAAGACGTGATAGCTTTTCCAAAAACAAGCAGAGGTCTTCTTCAAGTTCATCCCCGGCAACTAAAGAATTTCTTCGTAGTTTTCGTCATCAGGTATGTGGAATTTCACTAGAGTGTTCATTTCACCCATTAGGTCCCCAGAATTCAGTCAGTTCTTCAATTTCTCATAACTGTTCAGACCAAGGGTTTCTAGATTTTCAAGATTCATTGTGATTTTAGTTACTATAGTTCTCTTGATCTAAATAACATGTTTCTTGGTAAATTAGTATAGTTCCATGCATAGAATGCAGAACCCTAGCTTGTATAAATTTATAGATATTTCATGAATTATACTTGCTAGGCAGATCAGTCAGAAAATCATGCTTCAATATTTGAATGTCATATCCTCAATACATAAATGTTGCATTCTCAGTCTGCATGTCAATATTTTGAGCTACTCAGTATTTCATGCATTTTAGTTTCATATATTCAGTTGGGAGTACACTTAGCACCGAGTTGGACTAAGGTTCAGCGTATCCTCACGTCCTAAAACTACGTGTCTGGGTAGGTTTATAAGTCCTCTCTGTTGGGCATCAGTTTTAATGATCACGCCATAGTTATGCCTTTATACCCCTGGCAAGGTATATTAGGTCCTCTCGATGGGGTGTATACATCAGACTTCACGTTTCGCTCACGTGGTTTATGTCGGTTAAAAGTAGCTCCCACAGTCATACTCTTATTGCATTGACCATGTTATCAACATTCACTTCCGTATTCAGTCAACATGCTATCTTCATTATTAGTACTTAGTCTTTTTATCTAGTTCAGTTTGCAGTTATACTTCAATACAACCTATTTCATTGCTCAGTCCATATTGTTCTTTATTATATTGTTCAGTTTATATTGCTCAACTTAGTATCTATATCATGCATACTCAGTACATTTAAAGTACTTACACACAATTTGCGCTACATCGTTGAATGATGTAGGTTCAGGTGCTCAGCATCCAGATCACGCTTAGTTCAACTGTCAGACCATACTCAACAACATCAGTAGTGAGTCCTCTTAGTTCAAGTATGTTTCTTTATGATTTTGGTTTAGTTAGCTTATTATCAGTCTTTCAATATTTTTAGAGTTAGTTGACGACTTGTCCCAACAACTCATCAATATTAGAGGCTTTCAGACATAGAGTCGATGTTCAGTTGATTTGGGATTGTTTCCTCTAGTTATTCAATTATATTTTCATTTGGATTCCTTTTAGTTTTGACTCATTTTACAGTTATGCTTCCTCTTACTTAGTTATATTTTCAGTATGCTTGTGATATGCCAAACTCAGGGTTAGTTTGGGGTCACTTGTGATCCTAGGTCCCGTGTTACGTCTAAGAGGTAGCCTCGGAGCATGACAAACTTGGTATTAGAGCATCAGGTTTCAAGAGTCCTAGGGTGTCTGAAAGCTTGTAGCGATCCTTTCAAAACGATGCCACTACTTAAACAAGAAATCTAATTAAATACTTGCGACATTTAAAACCAATTAATGAGGAAATAATGATTTTAATCTAGTAGAGAGATTAAATTCATAACGAACTCCAAAAAAAATATTTAACATTTAAGCAATTAACCGACTAGATCTTCATGTAGATGTTAACCTCACACTCGAGGGTGAAGCAAAAATATTACAAGCTTCCGAGTACCGAAATCAGCCGGCTCATGCTTCACACAACTTTCAAGACATATAGCAAATTAGTACATTACAAGACTTGGGTTTCCACACCCCAAAAAGATAAAAATGTAAAACCATACTTATATTACAACCCATGGTGACATGACCAAATCAGCCCTCAAAATCTCCTATAAATATACAACACAAAGATCATGTACAAGTCCCAAGGTTATACAAAATATATATGCCTATATGCAAATGTGATTTTCCTTAAGGCTTTCAAAATCTCCATCATCAATGGCCAGCTTCAAGCATCAACGCGAACAACCCCTACGATAGAAACAACTATCGCTAAGCTTATAACTTAGTGGTGTACAAACTATAGGTTTGGAGCCCTTAAATTCACCAAGTTATCATTCTCAAGTCAAGGGCAGCACGATCGAAACAAAATCAGTAAATCAAGTAAACAATATACAAGGAGTATCAAGTTCAATATATAAAGGTCCAAATGTCAAGAATGCTCAGAGCACAATTTTCAAGAGATTCAATAACAAGGCTCACCCAATATATACATCATGTCATCACACCAAGCACTAGCAGGTATCAAGAAGGGTCAAAACCCAATAATCAAGAGAACCAAGAACCATATTAAAAAATGGCTTCCTAGTTCGTACTTAAAATGGACAACTTCCATTCTTAAGACGAACTAAAAATCCAGAGTCAAGATGGCAAATAATCTGAACCAAGAGGCATGCCAAGAGTGACAAAGTCACAGCCACAAGAAGGATAAGGTCCCAACAAAAGTGCTAAGTGATCAAACAATCCGTACAAGTGGGCGAGTTACATAAGCGTCTTTAATGTATTAAAGAATACCAATACGACAATGCAAAGTGACAAGAGGTAACCAAGGTACCAAGATAACTTTCAGCTATACCAGCAGGTAAAAAGAGTACAAGTATAAGTTTATAGACAAACCTCAGTTCTTTAGCACAAAAACAGTCCGACAAAACTCCACGAGTCAAACCGTAGACCTAGCAGCGTATCAAAGTCTTCAACTTGTACACGAGGATATACAACCTTAAAAAATGAATTCAATAACTTATTTACTTTCTAGCATCTCAATAATGATGACGTAAAATAGGGTTATCATCACAAGTAAGCCTAGCCTGTACAAAATACGACTATGCTCCCAAACAGTAAATTCTGGCCATCCTAGTGCATCATGTCGCAACTAAGATTTGAAATGCCAAACGGCAAAACTGGACTATATACTCTGCATGAAAGATGTAGGTACCTTTCTTAAGGTTGCAAATATCCAAGAATCACCGCAAAATGTATTTTGGATAAAAAGATATATTCAAAACACTAACAGTTGTCCATACAAGATTTAAAACTTCAAAATCTGGACAAAACTTGTCCTATGATGCGTCCCATATTTCGAATCCATAACAACTAAATTAGAGTTTAACATAAACACAAGAGTTGTACATATACGAATTATCTTTCCAAATCATATTTATTCACAGTAAAAAAAATTCTATAGAACGAGATATGCTTAATCTACTAAACGCTACCTAGCTCAAAAATAGGTTTTACCACTTACCAAAGAGAAGAGTGTAACTCGATTTCCAGCCAAAAGGACCAAGATTTTCTCTTGTGATCTTGAAGAACAGCAGGTTAGATAATGTTCTAAGGGACTTATACTTTAGGTCAGACGAATTTCCTAAGAGGAGGTGTCAAAATATAGCAACACAAGAAGTGCTTATCATATACACAGTTTTAAATAAAATTTGGCTGCCCAAATGCATATATATATATATATATATATATCCTTCACCTCCTTTTAAAGCTATACATATTTCTAATTAAAACATTACGCAAATACCCCCATACAATACATTAAATTACGATGACAATTATTTTAAGCAAGGTTGCAAATATAACATTATTTCAAGTTCCCAAAATGAGAATTAAACATATTGTAATAATTAAGCGGTGGTTTATCGACATATGACTCTTGTTAGAATTTTTGGGGTGTTACAAAGCTGCACTATGTCTTTTATGAGTGTGAAGCGTGCCACATTTATGAGGGGATACTACTAGGTGTTCTAGGAAAAACCTCACTTATTTTGCTATTCTTATCGTGTGTGAGGTGTGATTCAACTTCTCATTTCTAATCCATCATTATGCGTATCAAATTATGTCTGCCCGCAGAGCTAACACACAAAATTCTAATGCACACAATGCTAACGCAGTTCCTCCAGTCTTGAACCATGAGGTTACAAATGCAGAGTTTCGTAATGTGATTCAACTATTGGTTTAGACAGTAGCCAATCAACAGCACCAGTCCCTGCAAACCCAACTGGTGGATCAGCAACAGCTAAGGTTCGAGACTTTGTTTGTATGAATTCGTCAGAGTTTCTAGGGTCAAAGGTTGGTAAGGACCCACAAAACTTCATTGATAAGTTAAGAAGATTCTTAGAATAATGAAAGCAACCGGTACTGAGAGTGTTGACCTAGCATTCTATCAACTCAAGGATGTGGCTCATATCTAGTTCACGTAGTAGAAAGAAAATAGGGGTGAGAATGCAGCTCAGGTGACGTGGGACTATTTTGCTGGAGCTTTTCTTCACTGGTTCTTCCCGAGAGAGTTAAGGGAGTCTAAGGCCCAAGAATTCATGAATTTGAAGCAGGCTTCAGTGTTAGCCTAGGAGTACGGGCTGAAATTCACGCAGCTCTCCAGGTATGATCCACATATGGTTGCTGATTCGAGAGCGCAAATGAGCAAGTTCTTGTTTAGAGTATCCGATCTTGTAAAGACCGAGTGCAGGAATGTTATGGTGTTAGGAGATATGGATATCTCCAGGATAAGGACTCATGCGCAACAGGTTGAGGAAGATAAGCTTAGGGAAATGGCTAAGGACAATAAAAAGGCTAGACCAAGAAATTATGAATACTCTCAACAAAGGTTTGGCGGTGGAAATTGCTCATAATTTCAGTAGAGGCCTATGACCCCAGCGCCTTCATCAGCTAGTGCTCTGTCCCCAGGTTTTGACAAGATCACAAAGGGATGGCATCAGGTTCTATGTCTTAGGGGAAGGCTTCGGGTAACCAGACTTTTCCATCTAGTTCAAAGTGTGGTAAGAACCATCCAGACGAGTATTTTGCTGGTAGAGAGGGTGTTTTGGGTGCGGTCAATACGGTCATAGGTTAAAGGATTGCCCTACTGCCATGCAAGGACAAAGAGGTAACATTAACAGGGCTCAGGCTACAACTTCAGCAGTGCCAGCAGCTCGCCCACTCAGCAGGGTGCCTCATTTAGTATAGGTGTTGGTCAGCGCCAGAACAATTTGTATGCTCTTCAGGCTCGCCAGGACCAAGAAAATTCTCCTGATATGGTAACTCATACAATACAAGTCTTGCATTTAAATGTTTATGCATTGTTGGATCCAGAGGCTACATTGTCTTTTGCAACTCTCTTTATAGCAATAAACTTTAGTGTCAACCCAGAAACTCTCTCGGAACCCTTCTCAGTCTCTACTCCAGTCGGTGACCCAGTTATAGCTAAATAAGTATACAAAAATTACCCTGTCACAGTTTCTCAGAATCTCACCTCAGCAGACTTGGTAGAGTTAGAAATGGAATATTTCGATATCACTCTAGGTATGGATTGGTTACACTCTTTTTATGCCTCAGTCTATTGTAGAACTAGGGTCATTTGATTTCAATTTCCAAATAAGCCAGTCTTAGAGTGGAAGGGTAGTATCTCAGTACCTGTAGGTCGATTTATCTCTTAACATAAAGGCCATGGAGATGATCTCTAAGGGGTATATCTGTCATCTTGCTAGGGTCAAAGATTCAAACTCTGAAACCCAACTCTTGAGTCAGTCCTAAACGTAAGTAATTTTCCAGAAGTGTTCCTAGAAGATCTTCCCGGAATTCTATCGAAAGAGAAATCAACTTTGAAATAGATCTCCTTCGAGATACCCAGCGTATTACGTTTTCTCCTTACGAAATGGATCTATCCGAGCTTAAGAAATTGAAATACCTTCTACATAAGGGCTTCATCAGACTCAACATCTTTCCATGGGGTGCTCCAGTGTTGTTCGAGCAAAAAAAAAAGGTTCTCTTAGGATGTGCCTTGACTACCGTTAGTTGAACAAAGTCACCATCACGACTAAATATCCCATCCCCAAGATTGATGAATTGTTCAACAAACTTCAGGGTGCTAGTTGTTTTTCTAATATAGACCTCGGATCTGACTAACATCAACTCAAAGTCAGCGATAGTGACATCCCAAAGACAGCCTTCAGGACTCGGTATAGTCACTATGAATTTGTAGTTATGTCTTTTGGACTAACAAATGCTCATGCAACATTCATGGACTTAATGAATAGATTGTTCAAACAATATTTGGACTTGTTCGTCATCGTCTTTATTGATGATATTCTTATTTATTCTCGGAATGAGAGAGAGCATACGACTTATTTAAGAGTTGTTCTGCAAACACTCAAAGATCGTCAGTTATTTGCTAAGTTCAACAAATTTGAATTTTGGTTACAGTCAATCACTTTCCTTGGTCATGTGGTATCTAGCGAAGGGATGCGAGTGGATTCTCAAAAAATTGAGGCAGTACAACACTAGCCCAAACCCACATCTCCGACTGATATCAGAAGTTTCTTGGGTTTGGTTGGTTACTACGAAAGGTTTGTTAAAGGATTTTAATCCATAACTTCCCTATTGACTAAGTTGACTCAGAAAAGGTCAAGTTTCAGTGGTTAGATGAGTGTGAGAAAAGATTCTTAGAACGGAAGATCATGTTGACTACAACTCTTCTCTTGACTCTACTTCAGACTGTTACATGGTTTATTGTGATGCATCTAGGGTCGGCCTAGGTTGTGTTTTGATGCAATAATGTAAGGTCATGGTTTATGCTTCTAGATAACTTAAGGTCTATGAGAAGAACTATCCGACTCATGACCTCGAGCTTGCAGCCGTAGTATTTTCCCTAAAGATTTGGAGACACTACTTGTATGGTGTTCATGTTGATGTGTTCACAGATCATAAGAGCCTCCAGTATGTGTTCACCCAGAAAGAGTTGAATCTTCGTCAGATGAGATGGCTTGAATTCCTCAAATACTATGACATGAATGTGCTCTACCATCCGGGTAAGTCAATTGAGTGGTTGGCGCCCTCAGCATACTATCCATGGGTAGTGTGGCACATGTTAAGGAAGAGAAGAACGAATTAGCCAAAGATATTCACCAGCTTTCTCGCTTAGGAGTTTGCCTTATGGACACGTCAGATGGTGGTGTGATAGTTCAGAATGGGTCAGAATCTTTATTGGTAGCGGAGGTTAAGGAGAAACAGGATAATGATCTTATATTACTTCAGTTGAAAGGTGTAGTTCATCAGCATAAAGTTGAGGTTTTCTCCCAAGGGAGAAATGGTGTACTTCGTTACCAGAGACACTTGTATGTTCCTAATGTGGGTGAGTTGAAGAAGCAGATCCTTACAAAAGCCCATAATTCTAGGTATTTTATTCATTCGGGTGCCACTAGAGCTGTCAATATGGGCTAGCCCACCCCATCCGGGCTAACCTGTACAGGCTTAGACATTTTACGGGCCGGGCCAGGCTAGCCCATTTTTTGTGTGGGCCAGAAATTGGTTGGTCCAACCCACAAGTACGTGGGCTACAGGCTTGCCGGACCAGCCCACTTTTTTAAAAGTTATATATTTTTTTATAATTATAAATTATAATTTAAAAATATTATCATAAATATCGACAAAACATCACATGGTGTTAATGTTACTACTTGTTAATCAAATCCACAAATAAAATTATCTTTATAATACTTATTAAGTTTTTTTTCAAGTAAAAGTATAAATATCTAAATAGAAATATTAACCTGACTGTTTTAAAATGATCAAATAAAACACAAAAAATATGACAACATTCCAACCATAAAAAAGTAGAAAATAAACTCCTTAAAAAATCATGAAACTTATGGCGTATCTAACACTTCATGAAACCTATGGCGTATCTAACACTTTATGATCATCGTCATCAAGCATATCTGAATCAACTTGTGGGAAGATTGTCTTAACATCTTCATTTTCATCTGCAATTTATATGCGGTTTCAATTAGTTAAATATTAAAAAGTAACTAAATTGAGAATTATAATATTTAAAGGTACACAAAAATATATTACCAGTTTGAGAAAAAATCATGTAACCAGTTTTGAGTAGCAACAAGTGTTTGGACATTTTCATGGTGGATACAACTTCTATACTTAGTGATTTCCTAAAAAACTTTAAATAGATTTTGAGTTTAGATCTCTTTAATTTTAAATTTTAATATTATATTATATTATATTTTTTAATTACTTTTTTATTGGCCCACGGGCTGGTCCTACCTATATTTCTCAAGCCCCTAGGCTTATTCAGGCCGGGCTAAAAAGCCCTTTTTTTAAAATGGGCTCCAAAATTTTTAGCACAGCCCTATTAAATCTCGGGTTAGGCCAGGTCGGCCCACCAGGCCTAGCCCATATTGACGGCTCTAGGTGCCACTAAGATGTACCGTGATCTACAGGAAGTCTATTGGTGGAACGACATGATAAGAGACATGGCAGATTTTGTGGCTAAGTGTTCTAACTATCAAAAGGTTAAGGTAGAACATCAGAAACCAAGAGGTGTGACTCAAGAGATTAGCATTCCTACATGGAAGTGGGAAGTGATAAAAATGGATTTCATTACGGGTTTACCTCGTACTCGCAAACAACATGACTCCATTTAGGTGATAGTGGATAGAGTCACTAAGTCAGCTCACTTCTTGGCAGTCAAGACTACAAATTTAGTGGAGGACTACGCCAAACTCTTCATCAATGAGATAGTCAGGTTGCATGGGGTTCATTTGTCTATCATCTCAGATAAAGGTACTTTACATCTCATTTCTGGAAGTCGTTTCAGAAAGGTCTTGGTACTTAGGAAAATCTCAGTAGAACATTTCATCCACAGATGGATGGTCAGGCACAACATACCATTCAGACCTTAGAGGACATGTTGAGAGCTTGCGTGATCGATTTCAAGGGTAGTTGGGATGATCACCTACCTATCAGAGAGTTCCCCTATAATAACAACTTTCATTACAATATCCAGATGCCCCTTTGAGGCATTGTATGGGAGTAGATGCACGTCTCTGATTGGTTGGTTTGAAGCAGGTAAGCGGCCTTGATTGGGCCAGATTTGGTTCATGAGGCTATGGAGAAAGTTCAACTCATTAAAGATAGACTAAAGATAGATCAGAGTCGTCAGAAGTCCTATGCAGATGTGAGGAGAAGGGACTTAGAGTTTGAAATCAATGATTGGGTTTTCCTAAAGGTGTCAGCCATGAAGAGGTGATGAGATTTGGGAGGAAATGAAAGCTCATTCCCAGGTATGTAGGTCCTTACAAAATCCTGAAAAGGGTTGGTAATGTGGCTTATGAGTTAGAGTTGCCAGCAGTACTAGCAGCGGTTCATCTAGTCTTTCACATTTCCTTGTTGAAAAAGTGTGTGGATGATCCGGCATCGATACTACCATTAGAGAGTGTGGCGATGAAGGATAGTATCACTAATGAAGAGGCCTAGTTGAGATTCTTAACCGTCTGGCTCGTAGGTTGAGAAATAGAATTCGCTTCAGTAAAGGTTTTGTGGAAGAGTCAGTCCGTAGAGGGAGCTACTTGGGAAGTAGAAGCAACCATGATGGCCAAGTATCTTAACCGATTTCCTTCTGACCCAGTTTCAGCTAGAGGTAATAGTTCCTCTCCAGTCTTTCAGTTAACCATGCATAAAATTCAGTCTCAGTATTTTGTTCCCTCTATTATCATTGCATTTCAGCCTTTTTACATGTCTATGGAGCTCAGTTCAGGTAGATATCAGTTTTTAGTACTCAGTTGGTAGGGATTGCAACCTTTTACTCAATACTTAGCTTCTTTAGTCTTCGTTCGAGGACAAATGATCTCAAGGGGGAGATATTGTAACACCTCAGAAATCTAACTAGGATTGAACAAGAGAAAATAGGGGAACCACGTAGGGGTCCACGGGTCGTGAATAGGACCATGGATCGTGAATAGGACTACGACCCGTCACCCTCATCGTGGTTGTTTGGGGTTTGGAGGACAACGGACCTCTACACAAAGTGTCACAAAAACCCCCAGCCAAGAGTGAAGAACCACAGACCACTAAACGGTATGTGGGACTCTACACGATCTGTTTAGAGTCTCGTCAAAATGACCCAGTACCACCCCAACCTCTGGGAGGAAACACGGACCACTAGATGGTCTGTGGAACCTCATACGGGCCGTTAAGTGGCCCATGAAAAATAACCCAGCACCTTCACGACTTCTGTGAGGAACCACAATTTCTCATATGGCCCGTGGTGCTTCACACATTCCGTGAATGGGCCCTATGAGAGGTCTGTCAGCTTTTAAGTCAGGGTCGTTTTGGTCTTTCCCCCTATGTGTTAGGCACTTAAACTACATCATTTGATGCCTAAACTACATTGTTTTACTCAGTCTAAGCCTAATAATCTAGTCAGAAACTACCCAGAACCCTAATTATCCTAAAATCATCCAACTTAGAACAAAAAGAAGAGGAAAGAGGCGATAGCTTTTCCAAGAACAAACATAGGTCTTCTTCAAGTTCAACCCCGAAATCCAAAGGAGTTCTCCATAGTTTTTGTCACCAGGTATGTGGGATTTCACTAGTGGGTTTCTTTCACTCATTAGGTCCCTATAATTCAGTCAGTTCTTCAATTTACCATAAATTGTTCAGACCTAGGGTTTCTAGATTTTCAAGATTCATTTTGATTTTAGTTACTATAGTTCCCTTGATCTAAATAACATGTTTCTTGGTAAATTAGTATAGTTCCATGCATAGAATGCAGAACTCTAGCTTGTGTAAATTTATAGATATTTCATGAATTATACTTGTTAGGTAGATAATTTAGAAAATCATGCTTCAGTATTCAAATGCCATATCCTTAGTGTATAAATGTTGCATTCTCAGTCTGCATGTCAATATTTTGAGCTACTCAGTATTTCATGCATTTTAGTTTCATATATTGATCAGTTGGGAGTATACTTAGCATCGAGTTAGACTAGGATTCAGCGTACCCTTACGTCCCTAAACTACGTGCCCGCATAGGTTTATGAGTCCCCTATGTTGGGCATCTGATCATACCACAGTCATGCCTTTATATCCCTGTTAAGGTATATTGGGTTCTCTCGCTGGGGCATATACATCGGGCCCATATTTAGCTCACGTGGTTTATGTCGGTTAATAGTAGCTCCAACAGTCATACTCTTATTGCATTGACTATGTTATCAACATTCAATTCAATATTTAGTCAGCATGTTATCTTCATGATTAGTACTTGGTCTTTGCATCTAGTTTAGTTTTCAGTTATACTTCAGTACAACTTATTTCATTGCTCAATCCATACTGTTTAGTATTATATTGTTCAGTTTATATTGCCCAGCTTAGTATCCATATCCTGCATGCTCAGTACATTCAAAGTATTGACACATATTTTGCGCTACATCATTGTATGATGTAGGTTTAGGTGCTTAGCATCCATATCACAATTAGTTTGACTTCCAGCCCATACTCAACAACATTAATGGTGAGTTCTCATAGTTCGAGGACGTTTCATTAGGCTTTTGGTTTAGTTAGCTTATTATCAGTCTTTCAGTACTTTTAGAGTTAGGTGGGACTTGTCCCAACAACTCATCAATATTAGAGGCTTTCAGACATAGAGTCAGTGTTAAGTTGTTTTGGGGTTATTTCCCCTAGTTATTCAGTTATATTTTCATTTGGAGTCCTTTTAGTTTTGAGTATTTTACAGTTATGCAATCACTTGCTTAGTTATATTTTAAGTATGCTTGTGATATGCCAGACTCAGGGTTAACTTGGGGTCACTTGTGATTCTAGGTCCCGTGTTACGTCTAGGGGGTAGCCTCGGGGAGTGACAATAAAGAAAAAGAAGAAGAAGAAGGAAATGATAAAAAATATTAAAACTTTAAACTCTTCATGTGCTTCTTTCGTGTAAAAAATATGCAACTTGTCAAGTATTAGAAATTTTTTTAAATGCCACAATCGATTCCTACTAATTCTGTCACTATATTTTCCTCCAAGTGAGGATAACATGCTCCAAAGTTGGGTGCAGATAAAAGTGAATTCAGACCTCAAATAGTCTAACAAGTCTATTTTAAAATTTTAAAATCAAGGAATCTGAGGTCCAAAATAAAACCAAAACACGAAATTGAAGCCTAAAAACAAACTACAAGACAAGGGTAGAATTTTACCTTAGAACTGCAAAAATTAGACAAGAAATGAACAAGAACACTTCAAACCGATCTCACATCAAAGGGTTCTTCGACCTTAGAAAATGGAAGATGACAGAGATATAAAGTATTTAGCCATCGTTGTTGTTACATACCTTTAGTAGCAGGTGCATTGTTACCAAAGCGGCAGAAACAATTCAGTGGCAGAGAAAGTCAATTTTCTCCACCTCCATCAAAGCAAACTCAAGACAACAAGTGTGACTTCTCCGAATCTGAGGCTATGGAGAAACAAAATTTATTGAGGTAGTCAAAGCGACTGGCTCTCCATACGAGCAACTCTGCCAAATCGAGCCCATTTTCATGAGAGCGGCTATGTAATGATCCGATCGGTCATTTTTAGAAATTTTCATGAATTTTCCATTTTTCACCTCCCATTATCAACCCCGAGTATTTTATGTTTGAGTTTTAAAATTTTGTTTTCTTACTTTGAGTTTCAAGTTGAGCATTTAGTAATTTTAAGTTTGAAAGGCTAATATTGTTAAAAAAAATAGTTTCTTGTCTTTTATAGTTTCAAGGGTCGAAATGGAATTTCACCAGTTCCATCAGTCTTAGAATGTGTAATCTGGTCTGCGAGAGTTTTCAGTTTCAAATTCAGAGTCTTTTTGGAAATTTGATGTCCTAAGTTGTGAAATTATGGAAATTTAGCCTTTGGATTGACCTTGGTCAAAATTCATGATTCAGATGCTCAGATAAGAATTTCAAGTGTTCCGTTGGATTCAAGGGATGATTTTAGGCCTAGATGATGTCTTGATTGATATTTGAGGTCCCGAACTTGTTTTATCCTTTTTAGGCGTTGAGTTAGTTTCTTGTGGTTTGCAAGGATGTCGGGTCAATGAGACTTTGAATTTTTATTTTGATGGTTCCATTGAGTTCAAAATATTGAGTATAATTGATTTGTATATATGGTTTATGTGTACGGGGTTGCGGATGAATCTCGAGGGTCCTTTCGATGTTTCGAGAGTTGGTTGGATTTCTGATGCGGTGTGCTTCACTTTCGCCGAAGGGTGCTTCATGATCGTGAGGATCGCGAAAGTGAAACCCTGGTCACGAAAGCAAAAGGTATCGGTTAGGTGGGGTTCGCTTAAGGGAATCATAGGTAGTGATCTCGATGTTGATGAAAGCAAAGGTCCCCACTTTTGCAGGGTTCGCGTTTGTGAACTCAAGGTTACTTTTGTGACATCAGAAAGGGTTTTATGTCTGAAAAAATTGGGGTTCTAGCCTCATTCTTCATTTTTTATCTTGGAGAACCTTTGGAGGCAATTTGTGAAAGGTTTTTTTGTGCTACATCAGTTAGGTAAAACTTCTATGATCCTAAAACTTCATTTTCCTTTGAGTATTTATGGATTTTAACATCAAAATTTGGGATTTTGATTGGCAAATGATAAGGTTTTTCCAGAACTCAGGTTCTAAACTAAAATGGAGATTGTGAACTAATTTTAAGTCCATTTTCAAAATGATTTTCATCAATGAGTTCCTAAGACCTTGAGTAACATTTTCAAGTATTAAATTTCGGGTTCAAACCTTGTTTTTGGAATTGAGTTTTGAGTTGATTGACCCATTTTTCAAAGTAATTGATGTAGGTATTGTTCTTTTCAAAATTTTATTATGCATACTTGATTGTTTTAGATTGTATAGCTATGAAAATTGATCGGAATGGGAAGACTCAACTCTTGGAGTAATTAATTGATTAATTTATGGCAAGTGATCTATTAAACCTTGTAATCTAGTAGGATTCATGCATTTCATTCATTATTTGTATGTTACGAGTAATGGATATGAGGTGAGGGATCCATTGTTCCACTTGATTAAACTTAATGAATAAAAATGGGTTAAATGAAAGATTATGTGTTGTCATAATGCTTGTGAATTGTCTTGTGATGGCCTCTATTTGATTGGTTGATGAATTGCTTGAATGCATGAAAGTGGACTTGAATTGCATGAATTGTTCTCTCTTCTGTATGGTGTGATATTGCTTGTGTGCATTAATTATTGAACACATTGATGAGACATGTCAGGGTTATGATACTGAGGTCATTTCTGACAAGTGTTTATGATGTTGAGGTCATTTTCGGTAAGTATTTATGACGCTGATGTCATTTTTGGAACGTGTTTATGATGTCGATGTCATTTTCGGCAAATGTTATAAAGCTGATGGGAAATGATTTTGATTAGTAACTTGGTATAAAGTCGATGAAAAATGGTTACGGCTAGAGATTTGATACAAAGTCGATGGAAAATGGTTCTGGCTAGTGATTTGACAGAAAGCTGATGAGAAATAGTTTCAGCTAGTGATTTGATGTACAGTCGATGAGAAATGGTTCCAGCTAGTTATTTGATATAAAGCCGATGAGAAATGGTTTCGACTAGTGATATTGTGCTAATAGAAAATGGTTTCGGTGAGAGGTTGATTATTGTGATTTGATGCATTTTGATGCTTATGTGTGATTTACTTGTTAATCATGGTTGATGCACTTGTTACGTGTGTTTGATCTACTTAAAATTGAGGTTGATGTACTTGATGCGTGTTGAATTATGACTATTGTGTTGTGACTATTGAGCATTGTGAACTATATATCGTAGAACTGTTCGATTGAGCTAATTTATTTGTAGGTTGTAGTTGAGGAGGTTCGGTTGGAATGAGAAGAGTATTCATTTTCTAGCTAATTGCTTTATTTATTTGATTGCTTGTTGGGTACCATATTGTTGGTACTCACTCATTTCTCCTACACTTATGTAGGCCCCGAGCCCAGAATAACATGATTGCTCTTTTTTTCACCTTTTGAGGCTTGTCAATGGACTATTGAGAGGAAGTGTACCGCCCTGCAAGGAGCTACGTTAAATTTCAACAGTTCCGGGGGCGATGCGAGTTCAAGTCGCGCTTCAGCGAGTCTCGGGCAGTATATCAATTATTTTCCTGCTTGCGGAAATGACTTAGAGACGTTGAAGGAGCAGCTGGCAGCCAGGTCTTTCCAGCCACAAAAAAAGGGCCCTAGACAAAGGGACAAGGCTTCCTTAAATTAAGGAACACTTCACCTTCTTCCCACCATACCTTTGACTTGGAAAGCCTTACTTGTAGTCCATTATTTTTAGGGAACTTGTCCCCAACGTTTTTAGCTTTCTTTTCAGCTTTTAGACATATATGGTAGTGTTTCATTTGTATGTAAAACACTTAGAGAAAATATCAAGAAAATTGGCACTTGCCTCCCAAAGCTTGCTTCTTTTTTATTGCTTTCTAGTTGGCTGTTGTAGTGGACTGTTTTAGACGATTTGCTGTTGCACGTTTGAGTGCTTGTTTGGGGTAGGACTGAGCTTACGAAGAGCTGTGCAAGCCTTCCTTCGCTGTCCCACGAGCCTTCGAAAAATAGGCCCGTGACAAGTGGTATCAGAGCAACGGTTAGAGCATGACGTCGAAGTCTCAACGCAACGAAGAAGGAGAGCAGGAAGGCCAGAGCGACACTACCAGGAAACGTGACAAGAGCAGGGTAAGAGAATCCTCCTCCAACCCTCCTGTTTGTGGCAGGAGCCTTGGGGAAGAAGGGGAAGTTTCCGATACCAACCAACTCGACGAGAAGATTCTCGGAGTTGAGGCTGGTTTGTCGGCCTTGAATAGGCGACTTGTAGTTTTCGAAAATAATTTCACTTCTCTTGAAACAGTTGCTCTTGAAGGCCTCGATGAGGTGAAAAGTAACCTTGAGGAGCTTGAAAAGGTTCACAAGGAAGGACTGACCAACCTCGAACTCAAGCTCACCGAAGCTCTCTCCTCTCTTCACCGAGAGTTTGAGACTTTGAAGAAGCAGGTTGATAAGACTGCCACTGCGGGAGTTGCTGGCCCCATTACTGTACGTGAAACTCGTATCGAAGCTCCTAAACCAAAAGAGTTTCGTGGTGAAAGGAGTGCCCAAGACGTTGAGAACTTCTTGTGGAAAATGGATGCTTACTTTGAGCATGTTTGTATGACCAGTGAAGCTGCCAAAATACGGACAACAACTATGTATTTAAGCGACACTGTCATTCTGTGGTGGCGGAGGAAAAAAGCGGACATGAAGAGGGGGGTTTGCACCATTGACGATTGGGAGCAGTTCAAAGGAGAATTGAAGCGACAATTTTACCCTCAAAATGTGGTACATGAAGCTCGTCGGAAGTTGAGGGAATTGAAGCAAACGTCCTCCATTCGTGACTATGTGATAGAATTCACGAGACTCACTCTCCAAATCCCGAACCTGACCAGCGAAGACTTGTTGTTTTACTTCTTGGATGACCTCCAAAATTGGGCCAAACAAGAACTCCAAAGGCGACAAGTTCGTGATGTTGATGAGGCGATCGTAGTGGCAGAATCACTCACAAATTTTTGGGCAGATGCAGCGAAGGGGAGGGACAATCGGAGCAAAAATGTTCCTCCCAAGGGAGATAACAGCAGGAACAAGGGCAAGTCAGTTCCCAACCGAGGCAGCGATACTACAGGTAACAATCGTAACCAACTTTCTAATTTTCGCAAGAACTATGAGGATCGCAAGAAAGGTGCTCCACATTGTGAAAGTTGTTATATTTGTGGTGAAACTACTCACGCTGCCCGTTACTGTCCGTCGTTGAGCAAATTGAGCGCAATGGTTGCTGCCCAAAAGCAACAAGAGCAAATTACTGCGCAAATCGGAGGGCCATCCGGGGAGCAATCTGGGCAGACTGGTGGGACAGACAGGAACAAAAATGTTGTTGTTGGGATGTTTAATCACATGACTTTATTTAATCATATGACTATTGCTGCGTTGGTTGCCCAGCCGGCTAGTGTAAAGCCGCGCGAATCCCTGTTTGTCAATGCCAAGTTGAATGGCAAAGACGTTAAAATTATGGTGGACACCGGGGCAACTCACAATTTTATGACGAAGGAAAGGGCCACAGACCTACATTTAAATTATGTTGCCAGTGACACTATGTTGAAGACTGTTAACGCCCTCCCTACCATAGTCCATGGTTTCGCTCCTAAAGTCCCCATCCATTTAAGAGGTCCCCATCGATTTAGGAGGGTGGAAGGGGTTTACAGATTTTATAATTGCGCCCATGGACGTGTTTGACGTTATTCTGGGGCTAGATTTTTGGTATGAGGTTAATGCGTTTATTTCGCCACGCCTCAACCAATTGCATATTAGTGATGCTAGAGGATCTTGTGTGGTACCCCTTATTCGGGTACCACAAAATGGACTGCATTTGTCTGCCATGCAGCTCGTAAAGGGCTTCAAAAGAGGGGAACCAACCTTCCTTGCTGCTATTGTTGGAGGCGTCAAAGACTCAGTTGAGGCAGCAGCTTTGCCTCACTGTATTGAGCAGGTCCTTGTTGATAATAGGGACGTGATGCCGGAGGAACTTCCCCAACGATTGCCACCACGAAGGGAAGTTAATCACCAAATCGAACTGGTTCCCGGGGCAAAGCCACCTGCCATGATGCCTTATCGTATGGCACCCCCTGAATTGGAGGAACTGAGGAAGCAGCTCAAGGAGTTGCTGGACGCAGGACATATTAGGCCTTCTAAGGCGCCTTTTGGTGCGCCTGTTTTGTTCCAAAAGAAGAAGGAAGGAACGCTGCGGTTATGTATTGATTACCGAGCCCTCAATAAGGTCACGGTGAAGAACAAGTATCCTATTTCTTTGATTGCAGATTTATTCGATCGTTTGGGACAGGCCAAGGTGTTCACGAAGATGGACTTAAGGAAGGGCTATTACCAAGTCTGAATTGCTGAAGGTGACGAACCAAAGACAACTTGTGTCACTCGGTATGGTGCGTTTGAGTGGCTGGTCATGCCTTTCGGCTTGACGAACGCTCCAGCCACCTTTTGTACATTAATGAACAAGCTGTTCCATCCATTTTTGGATCAGTTTGTAGTCATTTACTTGGACGATATAGTCGTTTACAACAACAGCATAGAGGAGCATGTTGAGCACTTGTGCAAAGTGTTCAATGTATTGCGTGATAACGACTTGTGTGTGAAGAGGGAAAAATGTAGTTTCGCCCAGCCCACTGTCCAGTTTCTTGGTCACACGATTAGCCATGGCGAAATAAGGATGGACAGTGACAAAGTGGAAGCAATTCGAGATTGGGAGGCCCCAACGAAGGTACCTGAATTGCGGTCCTTCTTTGGCCTCGTCAATTACTATCGGCGCTTCATATTTGGATATTCTGTTATTGCTACTCCACTCACTGACTTGCTGAAAAAGAGTCGTGAGTGGGGGTGGACTGATTTATGTCAAACGGCCTTTGAAAATTTGAAAGTAGCCATTACCGATGAACCAGTCTTGGCGCTGCCAAATTTCATCAAGGCGTTCGAAATTCATACAGACGCGTCTGACTTTGCTATTGGTGGTGTCCTAATGCAAGAGGGCCACCCGATAGCGTTTGAGAGTAGGAAGTTGAATGACGCGGAGTGACGCTATTCTGCCCATGAAAGGGAGATGACGGCTGTTGTCCATTGCTTACGGACTTGGCGTCACTATGTATTGGACGCTCACTTTGTTGTTAAGACGGACAACGTCGCGACAACTTACTTTCAGTCCCAAAAGAAACTTACTGCCAAGCAGGCCCGTTGGCAAGATTTCTTGGCTGAATTCAATTTCACGTTTGAATACAAGCCGGGGAAGGCTAATGTTGTAGCCGACGCACTTAGTCGCAAGGCTGCCCTTGCTGCAATTATCAGTTCGACATGCAGCAATGTTATTGACGATATCAAAGAGGGTATGCAGCACGATCCCGTGGCAAAACAACTTCTCGTTTTGGCCCAACAAGGCAAGACGAAAAAGTTTTGGGAAAATGATGGCTTGATGTACACCACAGGCAGACGTGTGTACGTGCCGAAGTGGGCTAGTCTTCGGTGTACTTTGATCAAAGAGGGTCACGATACATGTGGGCTGGTCATTCGGGACAGAAGAGGACGTTGGCACTGCTAGAGTCTTCTTATTATTGGCCTCGAATGCGGGACGACATTGAGGTCTATGTGCGTACTTGCCTCGTTTGTCAACAAGACAAAGTTGAAACGAAGGCGCCGGGTGGGCTACTTGAGCCACTGCCCATTGCTGAGAAACCATGGGACAGCGTCACCATGGACTTCATCACTTGCTTGCCGAATTCAGAGGGGTTCGGGACCATCATGGTCGTTGTTGATCGCTTCTTAAAATACGCAACGTTCACTGCCACGACAGCCAGCTACAAAGCCAAGGAGGCAGCCCGTATATTCTTGCGTGACGTCGTGAAACATTGGGGTATACCCAAGCACATTATGAGTGATCGAGACCCTCGATTCACTGATACGTTTTGGAGAGAATTATTCAGCTTGCTTGGGTCAGAATTACACTTTTCGACCAGCTTTCACCCCCAAACGGACGGACAGACGGAGCGGATCAACGCACTCTTGGAGTGCTATTTGCGGCACTATGTTAGTGCCAATCAGAAAGATTGGGCAAAGTTGTTGGACACTGCCCAGTTCTCCTATAATTTGCAGCGAAATGAGGCGACGGGAAGAAGTCCATTTGAGTTGGCTACCGGGCAGCAGCCCAACACGCCACAATCCTTGCCCGTCGATGCCGGTTTGAAGAGTTCGGGTGCCTATCACATGACAAAGGCCTGGGAAGAACAGGTCGACCTTGCACGGTCTTACCTTGATAAGGCAGCCCGAAAAATGAAAAAATTCGCTGATCAGAAGCGGCGGCCAGTCGACTATCGAATTGGGGATCGAGTTATGGTAAAACTAAACCCTAGACAATTCAAGTCGCTGCGCGGGGTGAGTCAAAGTCTGATTCGCCGCTATGAAGGTCCATTCGAGATTACTGCCAAGGCTGGCAAAATCTCGTATCGGGAAGATATGCCCCATCACTTGAAGATACATCCAGTCTTCCACGCGAGTCAATTGAAACCGTATTTCGAAGACATGGAAGACGAGGGTTGAGGGCAGGCCGGTAGAGCTCAGATATTCATCACTCCACCAGCCGTGGACAAACAGATCGAGGCAATTATTGATCACCAGCTGGTTCGCGGCAAAGGCTGGAATAATTTGAGCTCGCAGTTCCTCGTCCATTGGAAGGGAACTGCACCGGAGGAGGCAACATGGGAGAAGTACGAGGACTTGTGGCAATTCCGCGACAAGGTCCATTTTTATTTGCAGGTGTGTGGCGCCGGGATCGTCGCCAAATCAGGTGGGGGAGCGTGTACCGCCCCGCAAGGAGCTACGTTAAATTTCAGCAGTTTCGGGGGCGATGCGAGTTCAAGTCGCGCTTCAGCGAGTCTCGGGCAGCGTATCAATTATTTTCCTGCTTGCGGAAGTGACTTAGAGACGTTGAAGGAGCAGCTGGCAGCCAGGTCTTTCCAGCCACAAAAGGGCCCTAGACAAAGGGACAAGGCTTCCTTAAATTAAGGAACACTCCACCTTCTTCCCACCATACCTTTGACTTGCAAAGCCTTACTTGTAGTCCATTATTTTTAGGGAACTTGTCCCCAACGTTTTTAGCTTTCTTTTCAGCTTTTAGACATATATGGTAGTGTTTCATTTGTATGTAAAACACTTAGAGAAAATATCAAGAAAATTGGCACTTGCCTCCCAAAGCTTGCTTCTTTTTTATTGCTTTCTAGTTGGCTGTTGTAGTGGACTGTTTTAGACGATTTGCTGTTGCACGTTTGAGTGCTTGTTTGGGGTAGGACTGAGCTTACGAAGAGCTGTGCAAGCCTTCCTTCGCTGTCCCACGAGCCTTAGAAAAATAGGCCCGTGACAGGTAGTGTTTGTCATCCCGGCGAACCCTCTTTTTCCTTTTCTTTATGCTTTGTTCTATTTGAGAAACAAAGGTTGAGACTTGTACTTATTTTTTAATTCTGCACTTTTGTATTAGAGGCTTGTACACGTGACTACCAGATTTTGGGGTGTTGATAGAAAGAATAAGTTTTCCGCTTTTATCTTGTTCTTGCTTTATTTTTCGACATTTCTTTCGTTTTGTTGGATTAAGGCTGACTTGTCTTGGTAGGAATAGACAAGTGTCATCACGTCCATTTGGATTGTGACAAGCTACACCAAAAACTTGTAGTAAGAATTCCAAGTCCCGAATGGATCCTCAAAATTTATTCGAAGTCCTACAAACATAAATTAGATATGTTAGCCAAGCAGAAATGACATTACATACTTAATGGAATTGACAAAACAAATGATGAAGGTTGTCTGATTGAAATATTGGTCGAAGTCTATGCTACAACCAAACTAAAAATAATCAAACAAATCAATATCCCAAAATCAACATGACCACTAAGTTATCTGAACCAAAGGTCCTACTAGATCAAACTCAACGCTCTAGAGCTAATGAAGCCAACGAAGTTCTCATTCGAGCTTGTTTACCAAGAATATTGACCAAAGTCAATCCCTTTCCCTATAAAAGCTTCAAAATAGGAAAAAAATACGCAAAACTCTCTCGACCACCTTAAAAAGCGCATCACATATTCTGATAAGTCAAAACACAGCATAAAAGTTATGGCAAGGGGAAAAATAGTCAAAGCACATAAAAATTCAAAAATTGAATGACCAAAAGGGTTATTTTTTTCATTTTGTTATTCATTCTTTTCTAATAAGTTGATAAGAAAAAACCTTAGAGAAAATAATCAAATGCTCTCAACATATAAGTTGATTCTCAACACATACTTATATTTCACATGGATCGTATTACCCCCTTGGACTATTTTAAAGCGGAATATATACCACCCTAAAACTAGACAACCACATTCTTTACATATATTGATTCACACACGCTTCCAGCTACTAACTTTTAGGTATATAAAAAAGGGTAAAATATTGTCTTCTTCTTATTCATCATCATCATCCTCTTCATTCTTCACACTTCTCCACAATCTTTAGCCATGTTTTCTCTCACTGTTAACTCTCTTAAACCTTTATATCTCTCCACCTTTCATAACCCACAAACCAAATCTCAATCCATGACCCATATCAACACTTGTAATCCCTCTTTTAGGTAAAAAAAAAAACAAACAATATTCATCATCACCATCACAACATCATCATTTTTATCATTCATTTAGACCATCCCCTTCACCTCTCATTCAAATTGTGCAATCTTGACACTAGTTCCTAGCTTGAAGTCTTATTAATCGTCTTGGACTTGAATTTATGACTTTTACGTTCGAAGAAATCATTAGGATTACTAGGGTTGAACAAAATTGATTAATGGTTGTTACTTAAATCTGTGAAACTCTTATTGAATGTAGTTTAGATTTTTTACCAGACAATAATAGAAACTAAAGATAAGATATGAAGATTGATCAATTTTATTGGAGCAAGGAGGTTAATGATGACTTGATTTTTTTCGACCACTTGAGTAATAGTTTTAATGATTATTTGGTGATTTGCAGTGTTAATAGTTGTGTATAATCGTGAGACAAATCATGAGAAATTATTAAAAGATGGGTGAGGAGATGGATTGCTATGGCGGTGGTGGTTCAACAATGGAGATGGGCAAATGTATAGGTTGAGTGATGAGAGAGAGAAGTGGGGGAGAGGGGGGGGGGGAGGGATAGAAAAAGTGAAGAAAATAAAATAAAAGAAAATAAAAAACAAAAAACTATATTTAACAAAATTTCAAAATATTAAAATACTTTTTTGTCACTAATTTGACTCTCCTATGCCTTGAATTGAGTGAACACATTCTCTATGTCATGTCAACACTTTAGGGTGTGTTTATTCACTTTAAAATAGCTCAAAGGGGTAATTGAATCCCCCTAAAATATAAGTGTGTAATAGAGAATACGATTATTAATTGGAGGGGAGGGGGCGGGGGGGTTATTACCATCGCTACTATATCAAAATTCAAGCAAAAATTTACACTATGTTTGGATCATTGTTACCCATTGTATTGTATTGTATTGTTACCATAAATACAATTTTTATTTTGATTGTTACTTAAAATGTATTGTATTGTTAAATTTCATTGTTACGTAACAATGAAAACTCCCATTTTATGAAATAACGAATTTGGTGTGTTCCCATTGTTACCTAATTTCTTTTTCCAATTGTATGTCCTTACTTAATATTTCATAGTACTATTTTATCATCTACCCTATATTATTTAATCTCACTCAAACCTCCTACCCAACAACTACTACGTTACTTTGTCTCCTTCGAGGTTAAGTTAATTGTCCTTCCTCTTTTTTTAAATATACGTTCATCCCGTTTTTTCATACTTTTGTCTCTTTCAACTTATTGCTTTATTTTTTCAATAGTCAAAAATAGATTTAAGAAATTTAAATATTTTACGCGAGTTTAACGTGTAAAATGTATTTAGTCCATATTTTAAACTCAGCCAAAATTAAGAGTAAATACTAAACAATTTGCTAAATAAAAAATAAAAGATTATTTTTTTAGACTCTTCACGTGCTTCTTTTCGTGTAAAAAATAAAAATTTGTCAAGTATGCAAAAATTTTCAAAATGGCACAGTCGATCCTTACTAGAGATTTTTAAGTGCCACAAGTCTTAATTTAAGTGTCTAAATAAAAATATGGTGTCAACTTTAAATATTTGCCAATGAATTTAGCCTTAATTGTACTTCATACAATAAATGTACTTTTCCTTTAAGGTTATGCTTTTCTTTTCTGATTATTTGATAAGAAAAAATTTACAAATAAATTATTAAACTATCACTATTATATCAAAATTCAAGTGAAAATTAAGTGAGAAACTTAAAGTAGAAAAATAAAAAGAACAATTCATTTTCAGGAAAAGAGTCAATATACTCTTATACTATATCAAATATGTTAGTTATATTCTTTTTTATATTTTGGGATCATTATTTATTATTGTCGTGACTCGTGAGTAAATTATTTTATATTTTTTTATGGTAACGGAACTCTAATATAAACGTTGACCATTGTATATAACAGAAAACAATTTTAAATCAATAGTCAAAATCGAGTTTAACGCGTACAATGTATCTAGTCCGTATTTTAAATTCCGTCAAAATTAAGAGTAAATATTAGACAATTTGCTAAATAAAAAAATAAAAAAACGGTTGTTTTAGACTCTTCACATGCTTCTTTCGTGTAAAAAATAAATAATTTGTTAAGTATGCAAAAAGATTTAAAATGGCACAATCGATCTCTACTACAAATTTTTAAGTGCTACAAGTCTTTGTATAAATGTTTAAATAAAAAATGGTGTCAATTTTAAATATTTATAAATGAATTCCACTTTGATTTTACTCCATACAATAAATGTACTTTTCCATTAAGATTATTTTCGAACAATCATTTTTCAGGAAAAGAGTCAATATACTCTTATACTATACCAAATATTTTAGTCATATTCTTTTTTATATTTTGAGATCAATGTTTATTATTGTTGTGACTCGTAAATAAATTATTATTTTTTATTGTGGAGCTCTAATATAAACGTTGATCGACGTATATAACGTAAAACAATTTCTAATCAATAGTCAAAAATAGATTTAAACTATCACTATTAATATTCAAGAGAAAATTAAGTGAGAAACTTGAAAGTAGGAAAAAAATAATTCATTTTCAGGAAAAGATTCAATATACTCTTATGCTATACCAAATATTTTAGTTATATTCTTTTTTTATACTTTGGGATCATTATTTATTATTGTGCCGATGCGTGAATAAATTATTTTTTATTGTTCTTTGATGGTAACGGAGCTCTAATATAAGCGTGACCATTGTATATAACAAAAAGCAATTTCAAATCAATAGTCAAAAATAGATTTAAGAAATCTAAATATTTTACGTGAGTTTTATGTGTATAATGTATCTAGTCCATATTTCAAACTCCGCCAAAAATTAAGAGTAAATACTAAACAATTTGTTAAATAAAAAATAAAAAATTGTTGTTTTAGGCTCTTCAGGTGCTTCTTTCGTGTAAAAATAAATAATTTGTTAAGTATGCAAAAATTTTCAAAATGATACAGTCGATCCTTACTATAAATTTTCAAGTGCTACAAGTCTTAGTATAAGTATTTAAATAAAAAATGGTGTCAACTTTAAATATTTGTCAGTGAATTCCGCCTTGATTGTACTCCATACAATAAATGTACTTTCCCATTAAGGTTATCTTTTTCTTTTCTAATTATTTGATAAGAAAAAATTTACAAATAAAATTATTAAATTATCACTATTATATGAAAATTCAAGTGAAAATTAAGTGAGAAACTTGAAAGCAGGAAAAAAAAAGAACAACTAATTTTGAGGAAAAGAGTCAATATACTCTTATACTATACCAAATATTTTAGTTATATTTTTTTTATACTTTGGGATTATTATTTATTATTGTCGCGACTTGTGAGTAAATTATTTTGTTTTTTTCTTTGATAGTAACGAAGCTCTAATATAGATTTTGATTGTGTATATAACAGAAAATAATTATTTTAAACTCCGCCAAAATTAAGAGTAAATATTAAACAATTTGCTAAATAAAAAAATAAAAAATTATTGTTTTAGACTCTTCACATGCTTCTTTCATGTAAAAAATAAATAATTTGTCAAGTATGCAAAAAATTTCAAAATTGCACAATAGATCTGTACTGCAAATTTTTAAGTGCTATAAGTCTTTGTTTAGATGTCTAAATAAAAAATGATATTAACTTTAAATATTTGTCAAAGAATTCCACTTTGATTTTACTCCATTCAATAAATGTACTTTTTCATTAAGGTTATTTTTAAAGAACAATTCTTTTTCATGAAAAGAGTCAATATACTCTTTTACTATACCAAATATTTTAGTTATATTCTTTTTTATACTTTGGAATCGTTATTTATTATTGTATTGCCTTGTGAATAAATTAATTTGTATTCTTTTTTGACGGTAACAGAACTCTTAACATAAATGTTGACCGATCTATATAACATAAAATAATTTCAAACCAGTAGTCAAAAATAGATTTAAGAAATCTAAATATTTTACGCGATTTTAATGCGTACAATGTATCTAGTTGATATTTTAAACTTCGACAAAATTAAGAGTAAATATTAGTAAATAATTTGCTAATAAGGATATAAATAAATTCAAAATACAATAAATGATAAAAATTAAGGTATTTATATAAGTAAAAAAGGGGAAATTCAAACATTCCTTTTCCTCCTATTAATTAAAACTAATACTATAAAATAATTTCTTCCAAACCAAAAAAATAATAATTTAAAAATCATTTCTTTAATGATATATATTTCAACTAAATTATGTATAAATTTATTAGGTGTCATATAAAAGTCTCGAGTACGTACAACCTTTTTAAACAGCGCGTTGGTTTTATCATCTATTTTTTCTTTAAATGGACCAAACCCCGTCAGTAGTAGAAGTATATTATTTTTAAGCCATCAAAGGCCCCCTTGTCTAAACCCCACCCCCCTTTATTTTTCTCTCTATGCAGCAAAAAGAGAAAAAAAAATAGTCTCACATTTTTCCTCTATTTTGCCCCTCTCTTTCTTCGAATTCAACCCACCCCCAACTCCATGAAGCATACTCTATAGGTAAAAAACTTCACCTTTGAAGGTTCTTTATATGTTATATACATGTTAACACATCATGTTCTTGAATATGTTTGTATGTTTTTTTTTCTTTTAAATAGTTTTCTTGTTTTTTATGTTCACGTTTTATTTGTTTTACATCTATAACTGGTAGACCCATTTTATCTTACACGTTCCTTTTTTGGTTTATTTTGCTCACTTGTTTATGTGTTATGGATGGGTATGGTTTTCTGGGTGTTTAGATGTCTTGTTTTGCTTGTTAAACAAGATTTGGGATGTGGGGTTTGTCCAAGTTTTCGACTTTTGTTATGTTTATGGTGTTTTGATTTTATTAAGGATCACCATTGGGAATGTTTTTGTAAGTTCTTGTTGTGTGACTTGATAAAGATTCTTGCTTTTTCTACATTGTCTTTTTGTTTTAGTTTCTTTCTCTCAGTTACGGTTTTGATAAGAATGCTTGTTTGTTTTCTTCTGTTTTGAAATTTGGGGTTTGTTGTGTTGAGGATTAATGGCAAACGGTTAGTGTTTGTGTCTTACTAATATTAGAGTTGATTTTTGTTCAAAAATGGGATCTGGGGTTTGATGTTACAAGTCATATCACTCTGTACATCTTTCATTTCTTCTGATTATGTATGTGTTTTTCTTTTGAAAGAATTCTTTTACTGTTGGTGTAATTTATATGAAAAATTGAGTTCTGCCGTGCGGTGTTCGTGTTTTTATTTTTTGGATATTAATTCAAATGCACAAGTTTTCTATGTGTTATGAATGAATCCCTTGGTTTTGGTTTCGATGATTTCGATGATTTATGACTGAATTCATTGGTTCTGGTTTCGATGAGCTATGAAGGAATCCCTTGGTTTTGGTTTCGATGATTCCGATGATTTATGATTGAATTCATTGGTTCTGGTTTCGATGATTCATGAATGAATCCCTTGGTTTTGGTTTTGATGCTTTATGACTGAATCCATCGGTTCTAGTTTTGATGATTTATGACTGGATCCATTGGTTCTGGTTTCGATGATTTCGATGATTCTGGTTTTTTCCTTTTAAACAGCATTCTTTAAGTTATCTTGCATTTGGTTATTAGACTTGCCTCTGCCTTCTTTAAATGGAATGTTACTTGATTATTCATCAACATTATATCAATTTAGGTAGGTCTATACTTATACTTCAATCTATCTGGATGTTTAGGCAATACATTGACGGATAGGGGCAGCAGAATGTGAACAGAAAACTATGAAGAAGAAAGATGACAGTCAAACTCATTGATTTTATGAATTAGGTACCTCTTTGCATATTTGTGTAAGGAATTCTTGAAGGACTCTGCTCAGTAAATAATACTTAGTGAAGTGTTGGTGTTCCATTGCAATCTATGGTGAGTAGTTTTTTTTTGAAAGTCCCTTTTGTTTTACACGCCACTCTAACTGTTACAAGCAATATTAAATTGAACTATCTGAGTGCTTTACTCAAAGGGTACATTTTGTACAAGCAACAAGACAGATTCAGAATCTGTCTACTTTTTTTTTGGGCCCCTACTAAGTTAACCGCTTCAGCATATTTGCTTTTCACGCTTAGAAGAACTAATTCGAGCATTCTATTGTTCCGTTGGTTATCTTAGCATTATATTGTGAGTAGATTATTGATTCCATCCCATCAGAAACCTTTGGACTTAATCTGTTCACAAGAGTTATCTTTTGCTTTTATAGTTGTATCTCATGACAGAGGATCACTTTCTTTTGCAGATGGATTCATTTGAAGTGAATGGACATCACACGGATGATGTGTCTGCAGATCAGTCGCTTTCTTTTGAGTCTGCTGATATGAGTGGTGTGGTTGGAGAGCCAGAGATACCTCCTCGAATTGGGAACCAGTATCAGGTTGAAATTCCACCTCTGCAGGGCGACTGCACTTCATTTACTAAAATGCTAGCTGATCAGGAGACCAGAGCTGATATTTCCTGGGATTTCATGGTGGGATTACCCATACCACTAGTGTGGGTCAATCAGGAAGTTGGAAGCATGAAAAATGAGAAGTTGGAAGATCTGGTTGATTCAATAAATGCAGCCAATGATAGTGCACCCTCAGAACCTGAAAGTACCAGATTAACCAACATGCATTCAGAAACGGACAATATCACAGTAAAAATAGAGCCATCAGAAATGATCTTGCAGAGTAAGGTGACACTAGGAGAATCATCAAATCTATCTTCTGAAAACAAACTACAGGAAATAAGAGGCCTGCGATATTGTTTAGTCCCTGGCAGTGTCCTAGGTTTTTGGACTGATACTGAAAAGGCAAGTTTAGTTCTTGGTCTGTACATCTTTGAGAAGAATTTTGTTCATGTTAAGAGGTTTGTTGAAACTAAAAGGACTGGTGACATCTTGTCATTTTATTATGGGGATTTTTATGGATCCCCTGAGTACCGTAGATGGTCAGAATGTCGAAAAGTGAGAAGCAGAAGGAGTGTGTGTGGACAAAAGATGTTCACTGGATCAAGGCAACAGGAGCTGATGTCTCGTCTACTTCCCTGCATTTCAGAAGAAAACCAAAAGGCTTTAACAGAGGTATTCAGACAAGCTATATACACCATACCCAGTGTTTTCTCATGTTTGTGTACCCCCTGCTAAGTAATTCTGCCTGATAGATGTCATTTTGATTTATCACTGGCTTTTTAACATTTTCTGGGTTGTTCATCAGTCTAGTTGATTTAGATGCTTAATATTTTCTAGAATATTTGCATTCCAAGGTATGTGTTAGTTATTTATTTATTATCCAACATTGGTACTTTAGGTTTTATAATTTTTGAAATTCCCTGGTCCTATGAAAAGCTATGATGATCCTATCATCAGCAAGCTGATAGCTTTGTATGTAGAGAGTTCTAGTTATCTGGACTAAATGTGCATTATTCTAAAAATTTATTGTAGATGCAGGGAAAAGAGTAAGTGTTGCTCTTCTGAGTAATAACTAGAGATTTCTTGATCGACTGAACATGTATATGAACTGCTCATAGTGTAAAGTATAACAAGGATGGATTTTGTTTGAGCTTAAACTTGAAACCTCATACCATAAAGGTCTGCAAATTGCAAATTATCTCTCTGTCTGATTATGTGGATAGGCTTTAGTTAAGAGGTTGTATAGTTAGTGATGAGTATAAGAGTAACATCCATGGCAAGTTTTTGGGCTTTTCAGTGTTTGTAACACACTTTAGTAGGTTAATTTTCATTTCTAATTTGGTATTCATGCAGTGCACACTTTCTGCTTGTCATTGTTATATCTTACAATACTGTAATTAATCTGATTGCTTGACAGGTCTCTAAGGCATTTGGGGAAGGAAAGATATTGTTGGAAGAGTATGTCTTCTCTTTAAAGGCTATGATTGGGGTAAACAAGCTCATTGAAGCAGTTGGCATTGGCAAAGGTAAATATGATCTTACCTGCATGACCTTGGAACCTTCAAGGTCCAATCATGCTGTACGCTCAGAAGTTCCAGTTGGCAAAGCGTGCTCCTCTCTTACAACTGAAGAAGTGATTAAGTTTCTAACTGGAGATTACCGACTTAGTAAAGCTCGATCCTCTGATCTATTCTGGGAAGCTGTTTGGCCCCGTCTATTAGCAACAGGTTGGCTCTCAGAGAAGCCTAAACACTTGAATTATGCTGCTAATCCCAAGAATGATTTGGTTTTTCTGATGCCTGGTATTAAAAAGTTCTCTAGGAGATTAGTCAAAGGGAACCACTATTTCGATTCTTTTAGAGATGTCTTGGGTAAAGTTGCTGCAGATCCTACTCTTCTAGAGTTTAAGGCTGAAGGTGAAACAGATGAAACAAAGTTAGAACAAGATGATCTTCCAACAAGACAACGCCCTTGTTATCTTCAACCTAGAACTCCTAATCGATATACAGATGTTATGAAGTTTACAGTTGTAGATACAAGCCTCTCTGATGGTAAACCCTTTAAATTGAGAGGGTTGACAAGTCTTCCAGTGGATATCTCAAACAGATTGTCTTCTGGAAACAAAGCTGAAGAGAATGAAGAGGAGTGTACTGATGAATCAGACTCTGTTGGTACTTCTGTGGTTAATGAAGCAGAGGCGAATCATAATAATTCGTCGAGGATTATCTCCAATGGAGAAATGCATTCTGATGGGAAAGGTTACAAAATCAGTGTTTCAAGCCAGAAGTTTCAAGAAGCTTCAAATGAGGACATTCCTATATCTGATCCTGCTTCTTCTACTGTACCAGTGAATGATTTGAAGAAAACAAAAAACATTTGTGAAGACAAGCAGCCAAGAAAAGGGGTAAAATCTCACTCGCTTAAGAGATTGAAAGAAAACAATGCGGACTTTGCAGCTCCCATTGCCAAGCGGCGTAGGAGACTAACGGCTTGTAGCCGTGGAAGTGATATGGTTCCAGTAACGGAACAAGAGATGCGCCACACCTCTAGCAGCAATGACCTATCGCCGAACAGCATTCCGATAGCTTTGTCTGAGGATAAGGTGTCATCAAGCAACTCATCAAAGAGCAGTCCTTCTCAAAGTGCCGAATGTGCTTCTCCTGATGGTCATGTCTTGAAGCTTCCTGATGCAGAACCTAAAACTAGGACAATGATTGACCTCAATGAACCTCAAGTCCCCCCTGATTCAGAATATGAAATTCTGGTGCCAGCATTGACAGAAGACCAAAGTGGTACCATGAAGAGTACTGATGATGTTTCTGGTGAGTTGAAGACAGTGACAAATAGTGCTAGTATGGAACAGCAGCAACCTAGCTTGAACTCACGTAGGCATAGCACTAGAAGTAGGCCTCCAACCACAAGAGTAATTGAAGCTGTGGCAAATGGTTTCTTGACTGTGAATACACGGCCAAAGAGTAGAGAAGGGGGTTCAAAAAGGAAGTTAACATCCAGGAGTTCGCGACAAACTTCTGGTGGTATGAGGGTTACTGACTTTAGCAATAGCACAGCGGTTACTCAAATGGAAGAAGATAAAGGTGATGTGTCTACGGGGGGTGATAACAACATGTTTGGAAAAAATCAGCATCCACCTGGGGAGAGTGGGGTGACGGTCGCAGCAGGTCCATAAATAGGCAAGATGATTTAACAACTGCTTCAATGTCTTGTTACTCATATCTGTGCTCTCTCTAATGTCTGTTTACAGTCCCTGAAATGCAGGATTTCACCAGTAATAGATTAAAAAAAAAAAAAGTCACCAGTAAAAAATGTACATGCGGCCGAGGAATTGTGGATACTGAATAATAGCACAAGGGAGAGAAATATTGTTGTTCAGATTCAAAAGAAGAGGTTTTTCATTCATTTGATTGCAGTTGCAGGAAGGAGCAAAGATTATTCTCAGCAAAACCGTTGTTTTCGAACTAGTGATCATGTGGTTAGTGTTGTCTCTTAAGTTGAGATACTGTAGATATCTTATATTCAGTCCATAGGCCATTAGAACCCCCCGTTCCCGCCTCCCGCTTCCTCCTCCCCCTCCCCCTCCCCCCCNCCCTCCATATTTCCAGTTCTGTTATTCCCAACTTTTTAGTAATAAACTTTACTTAAGACTAGTTGAAAAGAGTAGCATAGCACCTCTTTGTAAACTGTAGTGTGTACAAGGGGCTTGGTTTGTTAGTATAGCGAGTGCTTTACTACTATCCATTTCCAACAAGTTACATTATGAGATGCTTTGAAATTTCGAGTTTTCTTTTGGATTCTGTAGTTTCTTCATCCATAATTTTTTTAAAAAAAAAATTAGTTGGTATGCACATTAATAAGATGTAGAAAAGAAAAAGGCAAATACTATCTCATATGAACTACACTTTTGGACTTTATCATGTATATTTTCGTTTTAGGATGTGTACTGCGAAAGGAAAATGATTTTCATGGAAAATAGTTTATTTGAAAATGTTTTAGTTGAGCTTTTACTTATTATCTTTGTGTTTGGTGCGTAAGAAAAAATATTATCGTAAATGCATTTGTATATAATCTAGAATAAATATTATGAGAGGTGAGGGTGTGGGGTGGTGGGAATAGGGCTAAGAGGGTAAGGAAAGATAAGGTGTGTTGGAGGGTGGGGGAGGAGGATACAATCAATGTGAAACGCCATTGTGGAATTTGTTGTTTCTACTATCACTATAGGGAATTCACTTTCTTCATTTTTAAGGAACTTTTCTTCTTCTTTTTTTAGAAAATGTTTTCCAAAATTATTGACTAAGATGAGAAGTTGAAAACTCCATACCGATATATAGAAGTGTGCAAAAGTTGGTATTGCATTATTAGGTTAATGATTTTGTAAATTTTTTATTGGGTTATCGGTACGTTTCCACTTTAATGATTTTGATTAATCGTTAAACACATAACCTAATAAAATTGTATTAAAATTATTATTTTACTCCTAATTATATAATAGTGACTTTAACATTTTATCAATCCTATTTCTAAATTTTGATATTACTTTCGGAAGTAGGCAATACAAACTAGCCTATCTATTTCTATTGAGACACATTATCTTTTCTCGACAGAATTAGCGTTACATTTTCACTTGTTAATTTTAGATTTGATTGTGACAAACGGATAATTAATGTTGTTTCCGTAATTTATTACATGAGTCTTTAGAAGAAATTCAATCAACTCAATTTTAAATAAAATTGATTAATATAGAAATTTGTTTTATACTTCTATTGTTGCTACTATTTCTATTTTATGAATATTGTGTGTATATCATTACATGAATATTTTCTGGTTGAATAAAAAATCAAACCATTAAAGACCAAAAATTGAGTAATCAATAATAAAATATTATTGATTTAGTTATCAATTTAGCTTGTTCACACATCGAAAATCGATAAATCTAACTGAATCGATCGATACCTACCCTACCGTCACACCCTTGTATAAGTACATGCTTTTTGGAATTCTTATTTCAAAGATTCTCATATGAAACTTTTAAGGTTCTTTGATTTGAAGATAAGTTGTGCTAAAATTAAGTATTTTGGGATTAGTAGGCATGTAATTTTTCTCATTGACTATTTAACTATATAAAAAATAACACTCATGGTATAATTTATTTATAAAAATCCCCTCTATTTTATTTAGTTAAAAAAAATGTTTGAGGGACCTCAAGAAGAGTATTGTCATTTTATTGTTTTATCCTAAAATAACTAATTTTGGTACCCTTGAATAGAAATTATTTATCTCAATACTAATTACTACTTATTATATAACTCATTTCAGAATTAATTATCAAATAAAAAAATTAGACAATATTAAATTTTTATCTCAAAATATACGGTTGCAACACACCAAACTACCCCTCAAGAGTTGAATATGCCGGGCTCGTTCATCATAGTGTGGGAAGGCGTTGATCGAAAACAGGAAAAAGAATTGTATTGGTCTAATTCGATCTACATAACTTAACGTAAAGTTTTTTTTCTAATGAAATTTTTTTAAAAAAAAAAACATGAAAGTTCCAACTATACAAAGAGAATTTTTTTTTTGTAACATTGTGTTCTTTAAGATAAAATTTATCGCTCAAGTTTAAGTTTAAGTTTAATTTTAATTTATTACTTAATTATAATGAAAAATTAATTAATATAACTTAGAGTATACACTTGTCTCTATTTTGGGATGACTCAATATAAAAAGATGAACTTTCACATATAGCCACTCAAAAATAGTCTAATTACTCTCCATAGTTATAGTTTGTTAATTACAATTCGTAGCTACATGTTATAGGGAGGAGAGAGGCAAGCGATACTGGGAGAGAGAGGAGAGAGGCGAGAGAGAGGGGGCAAAAAGTGGGAGAAAGGTGAATTGTATATGTATATCGGTTAGATAATTGTATATTATACATATGTATTTGTATATATGGCAAGCGAGATTGGGAGAGGGAGGAGAGAGGCGCGCGAGATTGGGAGAGGAAGGAGAGAGGCGCTCGAGAGAGGGCAGAGAGTGTGAGAGAGGTGAATTGTATATGTCTATCAGTTAGATAATTGTATATTATACATATGCATTTGTATATATGGCAAGCGAGATTGGGAGAGGAAGGAGAGAGGCTAGTGAGAGAGGGCAGAGAGTGGGAGAGAGGTGAATTGAATATGTATATCGGTTAGATAATTGTATATTATACATATGTATTTGTATATTCTGGCAAATTATACATATACAAACGTGGCTAATTATACAAACTCGAAGTCAGCCCACGTAATTAATGTATAATGTTAGTCGCAAGTGGTAATTATAGCAAACTATAGCTATGATGAGTAATTAAGTAGTATAAGTTTGCTTAACCGCGTAATTTTCCCATATAAAAGTTCATTCACATCTAACATTCATAAACTAACCCGTTGTAATTAGGGACGACAATGGGGCGGGGCAGGTGGGTTTAAGGCTATGCGGGGCGGGCGGATTTAAGGTTGTGCCAGGCGGGAGAAATGGTTCAATAAAAATAATACAATTTCTTACATGTTTCCCAATTGACCTCTAAAAAATAGATTTTTAAGTCATGTCTATTAAATTAGTACAACTTAATGAAAAATGATTTTACTTATATAAATTTTATTTTTAGTATTAAACTTCAGTAGAAAAAAGAAAATATTAAAAGAATTATGTGGGACAGGTCTATGCAAGATGGGGCGGATTGAAAATGAAAAAAACTGTTATACAGAACGAATTAAAAGTTTTGCGGGTTAAGCTCAACCCACCCACCACCACCCATTGTCATCCTAATTGTAATTTCTTATCTAAGATTTCTGCTATTAACACAACTGTGTTACTTTGATCCCTAAGGTTTCTGCTCCTTCCAAGGTTAAAGACTAGGCCTACTACATGTTATTCAACTCTATATTAAATTATTCCAAGGTGATAACTAGAAGTCTCAAGACTAGGGATGATAAATGGTTAGGTTCGATCAAATTTGGGTGGGTCATAATGGGTTAAGATAATAATCGGGTCAAGATTCAATCCAACTCAAATTTGCTTGGATCAAAATGGATTGGGTCAAAATAGATTAGGTAATGAGTAATATAACGGATCAAGAGTCAAGACCCAACCCAACCCAATTTTCACCAAGCTTAATTATTTTATTTGTTCTTTTAAATATTTTAGTGCCTGATAAAATTATTATTTTGTCTTTATTATGATTAGGGATAAGGGTCTGAAAAATACCCTAACTTTGGTCGAATTTGTTGTTGCAATACTAAACTTTCATGAGGACCTATTACCTCCCTAGACTATTTAATACCGTATTTTAAACATATATATTTGTCCACGTGGACATAAAAAATAATGCAAAATTATAAATAGTAATGTGTCCACGTGGTCACATATTTACCTTTAAAATACACTATTAAATAGTTCAGGAGGTAAAAAATACGGTATTAAATAGTCTAGGGAGGTAATATAGGTCCTCATGAAAGTTTAGTATCGCAACAGCAAATTCGACCAAAGTTGGGTTATTTTTCAGACCCTTATCCCTTATGGTTATATATAACATATTAATTTTCTAAAGAAAATTGAAGAATTTTGACAAGATTTCTCATGAGTCAATTTTGAGTTACATATCAATCCAATTTTAATGGATTGAGCTAATGAATGAGCGGGTCAATAACCCGTCCAAACTTAAACGGATTCGACGGGTTGGACGGATTGAGTTTGATTTTTTCCGCCCTACTCAAGACTTTCATATATGAATTAGTAGAAAATTCACAATCAACTTTTATAGAAGGTAAAAGCATTGTGGACAACATTTTGTTCGTTCATGAGATATTTAAAAGTTGCACTAATAAGTGGATATCTCCTAGACGTATGCTCAAAGATTGACTTGAGGAAAGCCTATAATGGAGATTCTTGGAACAATTGTTGATTGATAAGGAATTTCCTGCTAAATTTGTCAAGTGGATCATGGTTTGTGTCTACTGTCTCATATTCCCTACTGATCAATGGGGATTCGAACTGGTGATGTGAAGCTTAATTTTAGAGGGTCTTGGCACTGTGCTATCAGTTTCTCCTTGTTATTGAGGGGTTCAAAATATATATATATATATATATATATCTACAGAAATACATAAAATTTACCTTATATATACAATGTAATTTTTTGCCGCGGAAAACCCTGAAACCCATGTGGGTACACCCCTGGGCTCACTAAACCTTTTCCTGCGAAAAGAGGCATTCGACAAGGAGATCCAATGTCTCATTATCTATTTGTCTTGGCTATAAAGTATTTAGGCAGAGAATTGAACCGTCTGACTAGTAATGAGGGACTTTAATTATCATCTCAGATGTAGGAAGTTAAATAGCACTCATATCTGCTTCGCAAATACCCTTTTGATATTCTGAGGGCTGATCTAAATTACTGCATGATCCTTTCTTAAAATTTTCAAAGGCTTCTAGATTACAGGTAAAAACAAATAAGAGCTTTATATACATTGTTGGGATGACTGATCATACCAAACAAGAAATCATTGAAAAGTTGGGTTATGTATTTGACACATTGCCTTTTAGGTACTTAGGTGTCCTACCAGCCTATTTAAATTGAAAAGATAATATCAAGAGTTACATATTGTTTAGCAAAGCTCTTGTCCTATGTTGGCTGGATGCAAATATTAGAAGTGTATTATTTGGGGTACAAGCTTATTAGGCATAGATATTTTTTATCACTAAGAAAGTCATGAAGACAATAGAGAACACATATGCAGAACATTTCTTGGACAAGTGCAACAACAACCTTCAGGAAAGCACTAGTCTCTTGGGAGACCATATGCCTACCAGTAGTGAATCCTTGTAAATGGAAATACAACTGCAATTATGAAGTTGTTATGAAATACAAATGTTTATGGATTCATAATTACACTACAAAAAAATTACGATGGTTTCAATGAACCGCCACAAATAGCAAATAATATGACCTTTTTTAATACGTCATATTAAATATTTTAATAGTGACGGTTGAGGCTTAAATTACGACGGTTTGAACCGCCACTAATAATTTAAAACCGTATTAATATATTAAATATTTATTATATAATTCTCTTTTTCTTAACTGAAAGAAAAAAAATTAAATTGATTGTTTACATAAAAATAATCTTTTTCCTTAATTGAAAATAAGACAATTCAATTAGTCCTCTATATTAGCTTTAGACTGTTCACATAAAAAGAAAATTGTTGTCATTTAGGAAATTAAAGTTGTTCACAAATACAAAGAAATCCAAAATTGCCTAAAATACAAACAAACCCATAACCCAAAATCGCTCAAATCTTTCAATTTTCTCTGAATCAAGAGATCCATCTATTCATGGTAAGCTCTCCATCAGTGAGATTCTCACAAATCAAGCTTCTCCATTTACGGTAAACTCTTAAGCAGTAAGATACTCACAAATCAAGCTTTTTCATTTACGGTAAGCTCTTAATCAGTAAGATACTCACAAATCATCAAGAGAATGAGTAGACACCACGTAATCATGTGGCAACAACTTATGGATTGAGAGCTTACCGTAAATGGAGAAGCTTGATTTATGAGTGTCTTATTGATTAAGAGCTTACTATAAATGGAGAAGCTTGATTTGTGAGAATCTCACTAATTGAGAGCTTACCATGAATAGATGAATCTCTCGATTCAGAGGGAATTGAGAAATTTGAGCGATTTTGGGTTATGGGTTTCTTTGTACTTTAGGCGATTTTAGATTTCTTAGTATTTGTGAACAACTTTAATTTCCTAAATGACAACAATTTTCTTTTTATGTGAACTGTCTAAAGCTAATTTAGAGGACTAATTAAATTGTCTTATTTTCAGTTAAGGAAAAAATTATTTTTATGTAAACAATTAAGTAAAATTAATTTAATTTTTTTTCTTTCAATTAAGAAAAAGAGAATTATAGAATAAATATTTAATATATTAATACGTTTTAAACTATTGGTGGAGGTTCAAACTGTCGTAATTTAAGCCTCAATCGTCACTATTAAAATATTTAATATGAGGTATTAAAAAAGGTCGTATTATTTGCTATTTGTGGCGGTTCATTGGAACCTCCATAATAAATCCGCCGCAATATTTTTTGGTTTTTTGTAGTGATATTCAAAATAGAAGAATTCAAAAACTATGAAATTTGGGATAAAATCCTAGCTTTGATCTTATTAATTGAGATTGCGGATGTAAGACATGAAGAAGAATTTAGTTCCTTAGTATGGTAGCTTTACATACATTAAACGCTACACAAATATTGATGAAGAAACCTAACTTGATGAAGAACGATCAAGAAATCTTTTCTTGAAATTTTTTAATTTGCTTCTTAAAAATCCTATGACCAAGGTTAAGATTTATATTTATAATTCATGATTAGATGATGAAGTTAAATTTGAAAAACCTTGAAAGAGGAATCATAACTTGATATTTCTCAAGAATTCTTGAATGTTGAAATTTGGAGAGAGAATGAGAGGGGTTTCAATGAAAAAAATTGATTGTTTAACCTCTCTAAGACGTTTTAAAGTCATTTAGATAACTCCCAAAGAGTTTTGGACAAAACTACCTTCGTTTACAACTAAAATGGTGGAACTCCATGCTCATACGAATGAGTGAAGACCTCAATTGATGGACCATCTCTCAAGTGACTGGCTGTCATGCTAGCCGTCGCTTCTAGTAGATTGGAGCATCTCAGGTAAAATGATCATAATTTTACTCTCCAGATTTGATTCAAGAAAGGCTGACAAGATTGAAAAGAAGACTTAAAGACATTTAATTTAATAGGAAATGAGACACATAATTCTTCATATACTAAGAGATATGCTCATTAGAAATTGACCTAAGTAAAATTTTATACCAAAACTCAATCGATAAATGAGCTTTCAACTCAACTTTATGTTAAAGGATTCTTATGACCTTAATTCATCTCGAAAACTATTATCACACTAAAGAATTGACCTAGCTATAACAACTTATTCCGTCATTATTGAGAATATCTACCGTAAAGGTATATGAATCTCATTTGTCATAAGGTTAGGATCAATTCCTTGATATGTGAGTGCATTAGTTATGAATTAAGGTCGTATAACGCCCCTATCACAAAGTTAAGTGAAAGTGCGCTCGCCGAATTATTCTTGAGCTTAAGTTTAAACCAAAGTCAAGTTCAAACAATCATATCCCTTAGCCTATAACAAACTAGGTAACCCATAACCTATCAAATTAAAGGTCTATGAGTCTTCTTTCTAACTCTATCAAGTTTGTACCATTTGAAGTTTGGTGTAAAAGACTATGAACATTTTACTGAAGATTGTCCGTGCTGAAAAGTTGAGGCTGCTATAGTGGGAATCAGTCCGCTATAGCAGGCTACACGAAATTAAAAGTTATTTTCATACCTAAAACGTTACTTTGCTCCTAAAACTTTTCCAAGGTCATGCTAGGGCAAGAGAGGGACGATTTCTTCAATTTTCCATTGATTTCCTTCTGCAAGGCAAGTCTTTCCATCAATCTAACACTCATTTGATTCTTTAATCCTTAGAAAATTTAATTATGGGACTAGGGGATGGTTTAACGTTCATTATAAGGTGGAAAATCCAAGTTTATGAGGATTTTAAGGTGGAAGATCTAGGACTAATCTTTAAAATGTTTATTCTTGAGTTATTTACCATAATTCACTAGTATAATCGTGAAATTAATAGTTCTAGGTAAATTATTGGTGAGAAAGCCCTGAAATTGGTGGAAAAATCATGGGGTTGACCTAGGATTTGAAATTTGCATATAATCTGGAAAGATTTAGGCCATTTTTGATTGATTTTACATCGTACTATTATTTTAGATCAAGAACAAGTTAAAGTTTCACAAAAAGAGTCAAGGTTTGCGATCAGACTTTTGCAGCAATTGCTTGGCCCCCAAGTAGTCTAGGTTTTCTTAATTGTGTAGTTTAAAAAAAATATTCAATTGCATTATATTTTTTTAATGTTCAAAGATTTCATGCCTAGGCCTTCAGACACGAAATCTGAATGATTAAAGGTTGTTGTTTATTATTGTTAAGGCGGAGAAGGATAATGACTAGGGGTGATTTTCTAGTTATTGATTGTTAATCTTGAGGTTTTTTGTTGGGGTGATTTGGTAGTAATTGTAAAGTTATGTGTTATGAAATTGTTGGGCTTAGCTATTTCTACAACTTGTGGTAATCAAGGAGGACGAAGGGGTGCTCATAAAAGGGGTCTAGAATTAGACTATTAGTATATGAATATAGGTGTATATATGTATGTGTGTGTTCATGTTGACTATTCTATGTGATATGTTTGTGTAATGCATGTTCAGGAAATAAAAGTGAAATGACTTCATGTGACAATCTCATGTAATAAACCTGTTTTATTTACTTATGATTTCAACTGTGGTTAATCATTGTGATTGTGATTATGCATGTTGTTTGTGATTGCTGATTGACTTGGGTACCACGTCTGGTATAGGATATCCTCATGATTGAATCGGATATCACACCTGATATATACTAATAGTTGGCTCGGATATCATGCTTGGTAAGGAGGTATCCATATATGGCTGGCTCAAGTACCACACCGATATACTAATAATGGTTGGCTCAGGCACCATGCTGGTACATTAAGGATGGCTTGGGAACCACATTGATACACTAACAGATTGACTGTGGATTTCATGAGAGGACCATTTATGTGTTTATGGTTCCATGAGAAGACCATGTATGTGCATTTGTGATCATGTAGGACATATTGCATGCATTGATTGATTCCAATATTGGATGATTTCATGATATTATGACTAGAGTCTATGTATTTGCAATTATTGTTATATCTGATGGGAATGTGTTTATGGTATTGCAAGTTGTGCATATAAATCCATGGTAAGGACTAGGAGTTTGGACTGTGTTATACTTGTAATTATACTTGTTTTAACTATTTGATTGAGTTTATGGGGACTCAACTATTAGCTGTTTCTAAATCATGTTTCTATTTATCATGGTGTTGTTGGTTTATTGATAAGGCTAGTGATGACCTTGAATTCGTGAATATTAAATATTAACTTGGTAGAAGGGTTAGGCTATGATTTGACATTAGTTGTAGTTTTGTATTCAAGAATTTGTATATGATAGCATGGTTATGTTATGATTTGATATTAAGGTAGCACCAATGATAGGCTTGAGCAGCCTTAGAATGGCATAATAGGTAAGCTTGGAAAACCTTAGGGTGACATTACAGGTAGGCTTGGGAAGCCTTAGGGTGACGTCACATGTAGGCTTGGGAAGCCTTAAAGTTGGCAGCAAAATGAGGCAGAAGGTTATGTTCAAAATGTTCTAGTTTATGAGAATTTTACATGGGATGGTAAAAACACGTGGATAGCGATTTGGGGTGGTGTAACTTTCATATTGCATGTTCCCTTCTGAATATCTACTCTATATTATGTGGTAGGTTCGGATCAAGCAATGATGTCTATCAGTACGTGTTTGTATTGATACTATTTGTGCTATGCCACTTGGCATAGTCTGATTGCAAGAATATGTCAGTAATGCTTCATAGGTGAAGAGATGATTTCCAATAGTTTCTACTTATCTTTCTTATGGTAAAAGTTGTGTCTTTATTTCTTTGATAATAATACTCAAGATCTTTACCCTGTTTAGACTAGTTCCTTGTGGGGTGGGGGAGGGGGGGATGTTAGTTGGTCTCTGTAAGTATCTTGGAGGTTTAAAATCAACTGAAGGTGTTTTCATATTTATATAGGGTGTTAGATGATGTTGTATTTATTTTTGCATGGACCAAATTAAATTTGGTGTGAGAATTCTTCTATCTAGGTGTTAGAGTAGTTGCCTGCACAACCTGATCATTTGGATCGAGACATTAGCACCTATGCACAATCAAGAATCATCTAATTTAGACATATACGTATACAAACAATAAAAAAGATTTAGGTCTTAATTTACAAATTTTTTGCATGTTACACTTTACAGCTGGAAAAGAGATCATTTGGAGAGACTGATGGTCGAGCCTGATAGAGTAGGACAAGATATTCATTGTATTATTATTCAGTTTTTATCTTTTAATTTATTCTTGAATTGACATTTTCATTATTTTATTGAAATTTCAATCTAGAAAAGGACACTACTAAAGTGATCTTGAAATGTGTTTGGAGGCTTTATGATCATTTTTTTCTTACTTGGTGTGATTTTTCATTGTCCAATCTATTAGGAATATATTGGCTCATAATCTTATCTATTTTAATAGATAAAAATAATAAATTAAATTACATAAATCATAATAATTATATCAAGATTAAAAGTACAAGTACACGTAATAGACTAGAGCAGTTGTTTATTAATATTCAGAACAAAATTGAGCATCTCTAATTGATCCGTTCAATATACACGAAATGTACTAACACAAGAAATTGAAATTTTACTATTCCCATAATAAAGATCGAATTATTAATCTTGTGTTACAATCATTAAGATGTTTGTCCAACTTCATTTTGATTGTGAATATTTAATTTATAACTTATACGAATCGATAATTTTAGTTTTTCGTGTGTGAGTAAACAACTCCATACACAAAAATCGTTTACTATATAAGTAATGGGCACAACATTAACACAATGATCTATTTAAATAAAGACTTTATTATAATAAATAAATAAAATAAAATAAATTTTTTTTACAAGTAATTAAATAAAATACTATAACTCAACCACAAGATTAATATACTCCAACAATGAGATCGTAAAGTTACATCATCTTTTTTCTCATTTAAATTTTATTTATCATTTTAATTTCTTTATCTTTTATTCTAATCTTTTAGTAATAATTTTATCATATACCTTATATTTTCTTTATAATATTATAAGTGTGTTTTTTTTTTAAATTGTTAGCGTATGTCATTTATATAATGAATGAGAACAATACGATCGATTTAAATTTAAATTTATTAAAATAATACATTAACAACTAATAACTATCCAAACAAGTTGTTAGGGGATTCTTTCGCAGAAAAATATATATTATATATAAGGTTTAACTTATATTGTGTGTATATATAATGGATATGTTGAATTTTCTTTAAAAAAATTTATACTCATTTCTTTATACATTTAAACTACAATAATAATAACATATCTTAATTTTACAAGTGAAATCCCAAAGAACAATGCGTAAATACATCTTACCTCTATTTTAAGAAAGAAACTCTTTATAATAGATTATCGATTTAAAAATTAATATATAAAAAAAAACATGAGACGTGGTCATTGTAAAACCCTGTACGTGGAGGTTGTATTCAACGCAATCCCAATTCCAACTATAATTACCTTCACCTTCCTGTTTGTCAATTTTCCCTAGTGATCTATTTCTCTAATAACTCTTCATTCAATTAGGGACCAATTTTATTCACAGAGAAATAAAATAGCATAAAACCAAAAATCAAACTTATACGAATTTTTTAGTATTAAAAAAAATAAGTGGGTTTCTAAGAAATAGTGTTGTATAAATAGATTTGTGTATAAAGGGATCATTTGGTAAAATGGGTCAGGCATTTCGTCGAGCAACTGGAAGGATCGGAAGTTCTACTGTCGATGCGGCGTCATCGCAACTGAAGAAACCTATCGACCGGAGACCTCCGCCGGTGAATAAAACTCCTGCCGATAATGTTGGTCCAGTTGCCGGTACGCTCTTTGCAGTTTCTAATTCTACAATGTCAATTCATTTATTTCGACTTCTATCTTTTGCAATTTAGGAACTTAGGTCTTATTCATGCCACAGCTAGTTTAAATTTCTTGCATTGCACAAAAATTACTTACTCTGTGCAGATAAAATTTACATTTTATAAACTACTACAGTACAAATCTCAACTTTCGGTAGCAAAAAATGGCACCCGAGGTGTAGAATAGGATCAATGAAGCGGGAGCCATGAGTTCTCAGGTTCAAAATCTAATTTAGGTAAAAACACAAGCTGATTTCTCTCCATCTAGCCCAATGGAGAGAGTAACCCTGGTATGTGTGTTGGTGGGAGGTAGCAGGTATCCCTGGAATTAATTGAGGTGAGCACAAGGGGTCTGGATACTGCGATTATCAAAAATATACTTATCATTTTAAGTAGAGTCATTCTGTTTTGGATGAAGGCATTGAGTTAGGAACTGAAACTGAAGGGAAAACCTGAGGCTAATTGGAGGGACAGTACGGTGTAAGCTTGTTAATCATTTTCACTGCTATGACCTCAAGTACAAATACAGACAGTTCCAAGTTAGTTTGGGTTATCTATATGAGTCTTCACTATCATTTTTGTTTCATTTGCACCTGTTCATCTCGCAATCATATATTTAGTAGTTTTATGCTTGCCTTCAAAGTACTGCAAGTTTATGAAACACTACCATAAAAAGGAAATTTTGGAATAATCAATGTGTGGTTGGTTGTCCCTCTTTTTAAGTTTCCATTAGGAGGGAATCTGCAAAAACTGAGTTTTGTTGCATGCATTGTTAATCACATGTATTGAATCAAACTACCATTTTGAAGGTGAATATGACATTGAAAGAATATGGAAGTAGCAGGAGGAAATGTTTCTAATTAAAGAAGTCACTGTTCTTATAAAATTCTTATGCTCACTTGTTGATACAGTTGTAATTTTCTCAAGAACATAACTAGTGCATCATTATCCATCAAATCGGTTGACTATGCATCTATACCGAAATGATTGGGGTCATTTATATTAGGGGTAGGTGTTCAGTTCTCCAGTTCAGTAATTCAATCGTGTGTACCAAATGCCAAACCAAACCGATTCGGTTAGGTTCAGTTGGTTTTTCTAATTCGTATTTTTCGGTATGAGCATAATAAATGGGCTATTTTTCTGCTTGTAAAATAGACTACTTTTTTAATTAAAAATGTCTTATGTGAACTCAAGACACGTAGAACAATTATTGGTTGTCTACTGTCTTCCTTTCAGCCGCTCTCTGTTTAGTAATTTAAATAATTGTGAAGTTGTACATACTTTAAAGATATGCGAACGGTCTCCTTACTAGATGAATGGCTTTTGTGGTTGAACGCCTTGGCATGAATCCGAACTGGTTCTCGGAAATAGACACGCCCCTCCTCCTCACCCTCATCTTCACCACCGTCTCAACTTCCATGGTGTGACTTAGCAGCTTTATACCCCTATAATTGTTAAAATTCTGAATGTCACCCTTGCCCTTGTATGAGGGAGCCATTATACTCCACCTTCATTCTTCGGGCATTTTGGCCATTTTAAAAACGACATTAAACAACTCAATCAGCCCCTCCAAACCTGGCTTGCCTGCACTCTTCCAAGATTCCACCTAGTGTTTTTTTTGTCTGCTGGGATTTGAACTAAGGTTCACACCCACTTCTTGACCACTAGGCCATAATTTTATCATAATCTGACTGCAAACTTATTGCGAACCTTTGCATTTATCCTGTTTGGGATGTGCAAGGCTCACATAGGGCAGTGATAATTGGAGCTTGATTGTTTAACTAAATAATCCTGTGCATTAGGTTAGGATAGGTAGAACTGGTATGCTAGAATGGTGAATACTCCCTCTGTTTCAAAAAGAAAAAGAATGACCTGTTTTCCTTTTTAGTCTTTTTCAAAAAGAATGATGGTAAAATTTTAATTTCAGCTTTCCACGTGGCATGTTTAAGGCCACAAGATAAAGGGTAATTTTGTACATTTGACATAACTTTAATTTAGGACCACAAGATTCAAAAGCCTTCTTTATTTTCTTAAACTCCGCACCAAGTCAAACTAGGTCACTCTTTTTGAAACGAAGGGAGTACTACTTTGGGTATGCATGTGTGTGCTCAGGAGCACAGGTCAATTGTACCGAGTTGCTGTGTTAGTAGTTGAACTATATTTATGTTAGTTTTATGTGTTTTTGTGTAATCTCTCAATGCAAGCTGTTTGAACAACTTAAGTCCACAATTGGGTTTTGTCTAGTTAATTTGCTTTTGTTCGAAGATAACAATCAGTGAGAAACAGATCTTTATTCCACCACAAAAAATGGATCTTTAATCCTGTCCATTGTTAGCATTGCAATATGTATGTGTTTATACTTGTGAAATGGGAACAAACTTAATGCAAAATTAAGTCAAATTTGAGTCTCCATCAGCCAAATGTGTCTATAAATTTGAGATTACTGAGTTCTAATCACATCGCACAACAAATTGGGAGTGTTGGATTAAACATTGATGTCATCCATTTAGGTGTCTTTTTTGCTGCAAGAGCGGTTAATGCCTTTCGCTTGTTTACTTTTCTATCTGCCCAGGAAAATAACTTACTTCAATAATTTCCATTGCAAGAGTGTGTGTAGAACTTCATAAATACTTAAATGATAAGTGTTATTTGGTTTTGCTTCTTTAGAGAGCAGCCCAAAGGTTGCTGTTAAAAACACCGTGGAAGAGAGAGATCCCAAGTTCGATGCAATGCTTAGTCAAATGGTTGGTAGAATTCAAGCCAAGCCTGGTGGAAAGCTAGAGATGGGTGAGGTGAGTTTAATTTGTTTGCATATTAACTTTCAGATTGGACGCTTGCGCCATTGACTCTGCAACTTTTGAGACACTCATAGATTATTTCTTAAATTAGCCAATCACTATTTCAACTTTTTGTGTAAAGCTTCACCTTCTTTAAAAATGGAAGGTATGAGAGTGATTTAGAGGGGCCAATGTTGTCTGCCCTTGAAGGACGTATATTCTAAACTTCTTGTGCCATCTTACTGTCCTGGTTTAACCAAATTTGGTCCGGATGATTCCCCCACCCACCTCACATACAGCACCCTCTATATATCTAGAAGTTATAAACACTCACATGAATTTTTCCTTTTTCTTTTACTCCTTTCCTCATATCACATCTTTATGTGCAAGTAAGGAGTAGTGTGAAATGTGCAAGTCAGGAGTTTTAATTAGTACTTAACTCATATCAATTCTTTTCCCTTCTTTTTTTTTTTTTTTTGGGGGTGGGGGGGGAGGAGCACGAGGAAATGAAATAATCACATGATATATTCCAAGCCTCGAGAATTCAGCTTGCACGCAATCCTATAGAAGTCTTTTTAAGTCTCAAGTTGTTTGAGCCTTAAATTGATGTATGATCACCATGTCTGTACACTTCATGCTCCTATTTGTGACTCTCCTGATGACAGTCAAGCTTCTGAGAAAATAATGTCATATGTTGTAGTTAAACCATTCTTATTGCATGTCGGATATTCTTCCCTTCATAGTAGGTTTAATCTCAACAATGGGGCTCCCTCTTGGGTGCAAATAAATAGAGATCTTAAGTTATCCAGCACAATTCAGTGTTGTCTGATTAAATGTTTCAGTTGACGTAGATTCGAACGTAGTACAACACATGTATCAGGAATAATTAGTTGTTAATTCATGCCTACTGTGACAGGCAACAGTGGTGGAGAGGTCTGATAGACCCTTGCCTAAGCTAAGGAATATAACTTCACAGTCTAGCAGATATGAGGAAAGGCCTGCTCCTACAGGTACGCTGAATGTGGCACAGATAAAAGAAATTATACTACTGCATCAAGGCAGATCCGATGATCATAAAGGGACTATGGATATCAATGAAATTTCTGAGCGGTTTCGAGTTGATGCTGCCCAGATTCAGATGATTCTGCAGTTCGTATCTTTGCCTCCGGAAGACACTAGTAAAAAGAGGAACACATAAGAGTGTGTATCATATTTTATAGTCATTGATATCTCAAAGAAATGAGTGAGTTCACACTTGCCCTGAGGTGATTCCCTTTATGCATCAATTTTGCAGCTGTAAGTTGGTCTGTTGTAATAATGACCTATCATCATGGTCCTGGAGAGAAAATGAATACACTAAACTGATCCTAATGATGTTTGTTGCACTAGAAGAGAACCTTTTTTTTCTTTCATATTCGAGAAGCTTACAATAGGTGGTCGGGCCCTTCCGGGACCCTGCGCATAGCGGGAGCTTTAGTGCACTGAACTGCCCTTTGCTTAATTCTACAGACAACCTGACTTGATGATTCCTTGATTTTGCAAGTATCTCATTTATTTTTTGGGATAATTTCATAGAGCTCCCTTCAGGTCTAGCTTTATCAGAGTAACCCCTTTGTGGTTTACGAAATTACACTTGTGTTTCTTATTTTAGTTTTTCGTAAGAATTCTCTTTACCTATTTATTATTATATAAAAAATTTATAATACGACTAATTTGCCTTCTGTAATATAATTTTATTCAATTAACTTTGTAAAGATTTCATTTGATTATTTTAGGATAAAATATTTTCCATGTTCACTAAAATTTACAAATCCGTTGGTTCCATTTATCTCTTGAAAGTATCTTAGTTAGAAATTTAACTCTCAAAGATTAATTAAGTTTTGAGACGGTGGAAATTGAATTTAAGAAATCGGATATCACCTGGAATCGGCCTAGCGACTAGCAATTAAGATTATCAATTCTCATCTTCTTGTTTCATTAATGTTTTAATTCTTAAATTTGAACGTGGTTGCACATATCTGTTCTCGAATTCCTCTTTATTTGATACTCATATTAGTTAATTAACCACATCTCATATTCGAAATTCAGTTCTGAAATCTTATCTCTAAAATATCTTCCATGGTTCAATTGGAAAAAAAATAAAAATATGTAGGTAATATGCAAGTATGGTAAAGGTTTAACTAAAAGGGATCATGATATATATCATATATGGTAGCCAAGTAACGATAGAAGTTGATTTTTTCAACAATTTTTAGAAAAGTTCTTTCAATTTGTCGAAATAACAGATCGAAGAATGGAGATTTTAAAAGAGGTAGGTCACTTTGATGAAGTTAAACGTGAGAAAACTCTCTGAAATCATCCCTTACACCTTTTTACCCAACCCTAGGAGGCAGGAGCTCCCACCCTCTTTGCAGAAGTGAGGGGTGTTTGCCATGAAAACTTCTCTGGTCAACCAACTCCTTTTTGGTATTTTGTGCTTCTATATTACCGTTTATAAACTTACTACCTCCTTAAAACAAGAAATAAATCGAAGGCAAACTTGACTCAATGATTGGCTCCAGCATTATATACCGATGGCCTCATAGAGTGAATCAGTTAAAAAGCATCTAAGGGAGATCCAAAAGAGAAAAAAGAAGCACCAAGAGCTTCCAACAAACCTCTGATATTGTCAAGGCATAAGAAATTGTGGTCGCCACCAAAGGAGCTCAGTGTCTTTCTCTTGAACAGACAAAAAAAAGATGTCATTCAACCGAATAAAACCTATAATACTCCCCATCTTGCAACAAGTGTCAATTATGGCCCGACTTTTTACTTCCCTTGGACCTTCTTAAGATGCAAGGAGAAAAAGAATGACAAAAAAAATAAACGAGCTCAAAATTATCAGAGGCCCTTTCCAGTTGCCACCACCAATGACGAGGAAGTATGAAAAAGTGCTATGTATGCTTCAAGTCAATTTGGACTCTAACCAATCTGATGTATACTCGTAAGCAACAAATGTTACAGCACCTGCAGGTGCAGCTTTAATAACTGAGGGAACAATCCCTTTGTAAAGTCCAGCCCAACCCTCCTCGATCAAGATCCGCCTGAGGCCATCATACATATTCTTGTAGGCGTGAGGCTTCAGTTGAGCTCCATACCTTGGATGTCTTTGCAGTCCTTCAATCTGCATCAACATTAACTGTTGTCACAAACAATGGACATCCACTTGCATATGATTTCGTTATCTCTTTCCTTTTAACAATGCAAGGGACATACCAAAAAATGAAAGTTTATCACATATAAAGGAAGACGTATAAAAGAATTGGTCCGAGTTAAACATGACAATTTTTGCCACTACACTGCACACATCTAGAATTGCTCATGGGTTGTAGAGGATAATGATGATAAATATTTTTTTAATTATATCAGTGTAGAAATAGTGAGATAGCAGGTCAAATTTTGAAAACTAATACCAAGGAGAAAATTGATTGGAGATGAAGAAAAAAGAAGCAGGAGGAGGAGGTTTGTATTGCATATGAAGTCTGGAGGTTCCAAATCCAGACATCGCTAAAGACACATATCGGGAACACGTTTATAGAAATAATTCTAACTTTTAGGCACTCGAAGAAGAAGGAATATGGAGAAACTGGACCTTTTCCTGGTTTCCAAATTCAAAACACAGTTCAGACAGACGTTTGGACTTGAAACAGATTTCATTGGATTTTGGGGAACAATGTGTGTTATTGAACCAATAAAAGATGTTTTTGCCCCAAACCATATTTGGGGATAGTTGAAAATCTTTAAACAAAAAGAACAATTAAGAAAATAGAAAATGGTTTTGCCCAC
>NC_064282.1:54577028-54632515 GCF_019186545.1 Solanum stenotomum
CCCCCCCCCCCCCCCCCCCCGAAAACCAAAAACTGGACCTGGAGAACAAGATAACTATTGTTTGTCTTTTAAAGAGAAAACAAGGCATTTCCTGAATTTTTTTTAAATCAAAAAGAGCACTTGGAAGCCCACTTAGGGATAAAAACACAGGCTGTTCTTAAAATATTAATAAGCTTCACTTTATTTGTATTTCGGACTAAACCAAAGATAGAGAATCAACTGAAAGCGAAATCTACCTGGAACCTCTTCTTGACAACATCAAGAGGATGACAGACAGCTTTCGCACATGTCCCAGCAGCTAAACCGCAGATGAAAAGCTGGAAGCTTGACACTTGCTCATCACCATGGATAGCATTAGAAGATCTAAGATGATTCCAGGCCTACAAACATAAATCCAATTGTGAGAGACCAAATTGAGAACACTTGCTACATTTAACTTAAGCTAAAAGTGGTGGCAAAAGCATATTCTCACTGTACAACAAATAAGTTAATAATCAAATGAAACTGTAAGTGTATGTGCGAACTACTGACACATAAATACATGTCTCAGCAATCTCCAGAATAGTGCTGCGAATTTAGAGGGTCAGATTTTTCAAGAAAAATAAACCAGTGTAAAATGCACAAACTGCTAGGGTGGTTTAAAATTCTTATCAAGCTAGTCACTCTAATCCTCAGAATGATTCAGGGACAGGACTTCCACAGAAGGGAATTGGCTTCATCTAATAACATTGATGGTATGCCCATTGGTGTCTACAAATGCATATACCACTCTCTCTGACCCAAAACTTGTTAGTTGACTCTGAAAAGTACTTGGATTTCAGAAAAATGTAATTTTAGATAAATTTATGCACGTTTAGAAAATCATAAAACTTCTACATCATAATACTTCCCATGTACATCATTGTTTCTTCTATTTCAACACTTCTTAAATAAATCTAACATTAAGTATCTTTGACCTAAACCTAGCTTAACCTTTTGGACATCAAATCTTTAGGATATATGGAGTACCTTTTTGTGTATTTAGTATTACAGGTAAAAGCATCTCACATAATTTAACAGCTTATGCACATAAATGCCGTCTATGAATTTAAAAGTGTTTCCTTTAAAGTTGTCTCATCTGCAAATATTATCCCCAGTCAAAAATCCAATTCAGTACATTATCCTCGAACAAGTGTCAACAGTATCAAACATTGCAAGTGAGAGACGCTATGAAAGGGTAAGCCTTTACCATCATCCAGCGTTTGAATGTATCATAAGTCCCAAATTGCAAACCAGCATAAGGAACAATCTCAACAAGAGTAGGTGTCAATCCAGAATACAGTCCTCGAATGCCACGAGTTCTGAATATATCAACAGATGCAGCCCTCATGTTTGGATAAACCTGTTAGTTAGCATACCATATAAGTCCCATGAAACCTAGTTAACATGACTGCAGAGAAATAGCATACAAAATGGTAAAACAACAAAATTTGAAGTGTTAATACTTATATCTCACTTGACTTTTTCATCCGTAAAAAACCCCACTAAACTTGAATTTCTGATCATTACGTGCAAACTCAATACTTGCATCAAGTAGGATGAACATTGTGATTAATTGTAATCACTAAAATAAGTCTATGGGGAAACAATGAAGACAATGACATTGCATTCTTTTACATCAAATTAAGAAGTATTGCAAAATGGATTCTGCAAATTCAAGTGTCCAATATCAATGTATTCAAATAATGATGTCAAAAGCATTCAGATGGACAGTAAGTTTGTGTATTTTCTCCCACATGCATGACTTGACAACCGAGGACCACAATCGACACTGTCCATCCAAGACTATATTCTTATTCGATTGTTTATTTGACATGACAGTGATCAATCAATCAATCCACTACATTACGTCTATCTGTAATTTGAGTGAAAACACTGCATGTAATTAGAGGTGAAGGTGAATTTGCCAATCTTATCCCTTTCTTATAGAGATAAGTTTGTAAAATTTACCCAATACAACATGATTTGCATTGCAAGAGACCTGGTTCAATCAATCCACTACATGTCTACGTCTAATCTGTAATTTGAGTGAAAACACTGCATGTAATTAGAGGTGAAGATGAATTCGCCAATCTTATCCCTTTCTTATAGAAATAAGTTTGTCAAATTTACCCAATACAAACATGATTTGCATTGCAAGAGACCTGATTCCCACATGTATGAGCACAGTTTGTATTACATGCAACAAAGGTTATACTATAGTCACATATCACAAGTGATGCGTACCTTTGGCTCTCCTTGAGAAGCTAAAATGGTTCTCAAAAGATCAAATGGATAAGAACCAACAGTAGCTGCACAGCCTGCTAATGCTCCACTGATGTAAGAAAGATAAGGGCTCAAGTTAACGTGATCCTCTGCATCATAGAAAAGAATGCCATCAGATAGTGACGCTTACTTGAGGGAAGCACAAAATAGCTTACTTAAAGACATCTTTGAACAGCTAAATATGTAAATCAAATTCCCGTACTGAACTTAGACTAGATAAAACTTCTTTATGTAGTGAGATTATAAAAGCACACATGGTGTAAAAGCTATACAACTTGTGACAGAGGAGAAAAAGGGTGAACTATATATAAAACCTAATTAATCTACTCGAGTAGGTCAGACTACTGTACAGACCTGACTTTGAAGAGCCACTAGCAAAAGTTTTCAACTTGTGCAACACCGCAAATTGTATTGCAGTGTATGGCATAACCATCAGTAAAGCAGGGACGTTACCCCGCCAAAATCCCTGTCATGTGAGCAAGGGAAACAGAGTAAATTTGAGAAAACTGTGCAGAATTTCAAAAGATACCATTCATCAAAATCATTAAAACTAATAAGTAGAAACAGATCTTGCGCTGATCCCCATATACAAACAAGTAAACTTAAATATGTGAAGAGAAGAAGGACAAAATTGTTGGACACAGAAATATCAAACTTTAATTATCTTCTGAGGCACAAATAGATTAACACCATAAATATAGAACGTGGACTGAACAGAATCAGTAACCCCATCAGCGGGCCTTTTTTGGGTAATTTAGTGTGAGTTTGCTATAACGTTCATCAATTGGAGAGAGAATTATTTTGCAAGGAAGGAGCCACAAGCTTGAAATCAACAATTAGACAAACCCCCCACCATTGCTCGTACCGGGATTTGATAACACCTCAAAAAGTTTTCATCAACTGAGTAGAAAAATGACAAGAAACAACATGTATAGTAAATTAAGGATAAAGCTTTTTTTTGTCAAAAAAAAAAGTAAATTAAGGATAAAGCTGTGAAAAGGAATTTTGACAACAAGAAGTCATAGAGTGCATGCCTTAATTTTTTTAAAACTACTCCCTCCGTTTCAAAAAGACTGATCTCCTTTCATTTTTAGTCTGTTTAAAAAAGAATGACCTCTTTCTTTTTTTTGGTAACATTTTAATTTCAGTTTTCCACGTGGCATGTTTAAGGTCACAAGATTAAAGGGCAATTTTGTACATTTGACATAACTTTAATTTAGGATCACATGATTTAAAAGTCTTTTATTTTCTTAAACTCCATGTCAAGTCAAACTAGACCATTCTTTGTGAAACGGAGGGAGTAAATATTTTTCAACCAACAAAAGAGAGTACATTTACAAATTTATTTGAGTGCAAATAAAAAAGCTAACAAAGCATAATTAGTAATATATCCAAGTCTCAAAAACTCTGTGACTAACACATGCATCAAATAATTATTAGATTCCTACAAAGTCCTCAATATGATAGGAAGCATACCGGTAAACCTTCTTCTCTGAGTATGTCTTTACTGGCTTGCAACATCCCCGTGTATTTTGAATTGGAATTGCCACATACAGTTCTTGTAAGTAAGGCCCACTGGGTAGTGGGTTCCAGTTGAACCTGTAAAAAGATTAGAATATATCAAAAACATCAGCTCTTTTTGTACTCTTTATATATATATATATATAAGGAGCTTTCTATGTACAATTGTACTTGATATACACAGAAAATCAAGGCAATTTTTATGTTATTGGCTATCCCAATAAGAAGGTCTGATGAAAATGAAGCAACGAAGAAAAACTGTCAAAGAAGAATGAGAAAGGCTGGATTCAGCACCATAGAGACCAAATACCAACTACTCTTTTATGGAAGGAAGTTTGTCGAAGAATATCATTTTGAAACAAAACGAGAATTCAATAAAGTAATTGAGGGTTTTCGCTGTTTATGGCCTCTACATGTAAAAGTGTAAGCATTGAGCTTAATTAGTGGAATGTTTAAGGGTTCTTTATTGCACATGAACGCAAATCGTCCTACAGCCAAAATTAGAGATTCAATAAATGATCAGGCCAAGTCTGAGAAAAGTAGGTCATCTCTGCAATCACACATATTCCTGATGTTATGAAACTAAAGTTTGCAAATTTGATAATCTCAAACTGTTGTTCTGACTGCCTTTTATAGAGAAGTCAAAGCATCATCATGGTAACAAGGATAACACTCGTGAGAGAACCTAAAAAAGGTCAATCTACAAGACTAGTTCTAATGGGCTAAACCAATTGTATAACCGTGTGCCCTCCCCGACTGTTTCAAACTTTTAACAATGATTAATCATGAAAGCAGACAGGAATATCCAATTCATCACAATGTTAGAAAGATGACTCATCCTTTTATGACTACTGATCATCTTGATCATAAATCTGATTAAGTTTTCAGGCAATACTATTACCAGTATTTGTATAAATGCTAACCACAATAACAATAACAACAACTACTATTACAAGTTTACAACACCTCGAATAAGGCTGGATGCAGTAAACATAAACAAGAATGTCTTACCTGGAATCTGATTTTAATAACATCAAGAGGTGATGTTACAGTCCTGGATATACCACCAGAAATTGCACCAGCCGAAGCATCTATAAAAGCTCTTTTAAGCTGCCCCGTCTCTTCCATCTCTCCTAAGGCCACCACAACAACTATCTGCAAACCCAAAAGAAAACACACCCCTTAAGTTGAAACTTCAAAAAAATGGAATTCAACAACAACATACCCAGTGGAAACCCAAAAGCCACCAAAGGTAAAGAAACCACAATTAGCAATATGAGGTAATTTACATATTGTATAACATCCACAGGTATGTAATACTACTAACGTAAAAAAAAAAAAAAAAAAAAAGAGTATAATATACTGATCTATACATAGAAAAAGAAGCAAGGAATTGGGTTAAAACAAACCACAAGCATGGATTAATTGAGAGACTAATTAACCTCATAAAAACAAAATATGTAGTTTGATATATGGATTTCTAATTGAAAACGGACGGAAGATAATACCTGAGAGGAGTCATGATTGAAGATTTCAGATTTGAGAGCTCAAAGTATATTATTGCGACCCCCTGGATATTATATATCTCCAGTAATCCACCAAAACTGAAAGAGGGATTTTGGCGCAATACGGAGCGGGGCAGCAGCGACCCGGGAAACTTCTTAGAATGGAGAAGAAGAAGAAGAAATTTCCCGGGTTGGTGGCTGTGGAGGCGAAAGGCTAAAAAGTTGAATTTAATGGCGGTTCTGTTTACCTGAAAAGCAAACATAAAAGGAGGGAGATGAGAGGAGAAGCAAATATTCTCTTTTTTTCCATTCGCCAAATCATTTCTAAATTATTTATTTAACTTCTCGCATTATTTTAATTAGGTTATCAAAAAACATTTCTCAAAAAAACTTACATAATAGACATTTATCATAATATAAATACATATTTTTATCTAAATTAACCTTCTCTTTTCTTTCACAACTTCCATAGCAACCATGTGTTTGATTTTTTATCTCATTTATTTTTGGAACAATACTTCTCTCAACTATTGAGAATGTTAATATTAGGGATCAAAATACATAATTAAATTAAGAAAGGTTGAATATGTGTAATCAATTTTTTTTTTAATAAATAGAAGAGAGCACTAATTCAAGGATTGAAACAGACTATTCTTCTTTACCCTTTTTTTAAGTGGCTTCTTGTTCTCCTTTCAAAACTTTTTGGGGAAAGGGGTGACCAATTAATAAGGGAAAATATCTAACACTTATTGGTGGCTTTTGCACGTCGGCCTCTCTAAATTAGTACAAGAAAAGTATATATTGTTGGAAAACATATTTACAATAGAAAAAAAAAATTCAGAAATCATATTGCATAGATGAATAATTATAACAATTAAAGTATATAACAGAAATACCTTAAAAGGCAAAAAAAAAAAAACCTTAAAAGGCCTTAGTAGATATCTTGAAACTTTCTTACTTGAATAGACTCATGATTAATTTTTTAGATTAGGAGAACTCTACTTATAAAGACCTTTTTTTGGGTCCAAATCTAGAATTAAAAACATGTCTTTTTTTTTTCTAAAACAAAATATAATTTTGAGTTTTAGCTAAATATGAACACTAGATGGACCATAGAATTAATTATTTTTGGTTTCTATTATGAAAATAATTTCAAAAATAAATTTGAATTATTCGTATCATAATAAATTACAAATTATACCACTATATTTTTGTAATTGCACTTCTCCATTTATATTTTGAAATTCTCAATTAAACACTAATGTAATTTCTCATGTTAAGATTATAGCTACTAATTAATAAATTATCACTAATGAATTTAATTTAATGATTAAGATATTTTTAGAGTAGTGCTTAACTTATTTCATGTGTCAAATTCATAAATCCACCGGCTGAGTTTGCACATAAAAACTTGGGGATAAGACATAAGTACCTTCTAAACTATGAGGGAAATTTCAGCGATACACTTTAACTTAACTCGGGTCCTATTATCCCCCCTCCCCCCGAACTCATTTTTTTTGAATTTTCGTACATCTTTTATGCTGACGTGGCACCTTCAACCAGGTAAAGTTGTTTGTGTGTATAACACGCACCACAACGTGTGTAAATATTATTCTTTTTTTAAAAAAACTTTTTAATATTTTTTTAAATACTTCTTATTTTCTTTATTTTGTATTTAAACTAAGTTAATACATGTAATTTTATTTTAAAACAATGTCTTATATTTTTTTTTAAATCATTCTTTTAACTTCATTCGCTGTTTTTTCTCTTTTTTTCCTATTAATTTTATTTATTCTTTTTATTTTCTTTGTCTTTTATTTTGATTGATTTCAAATTTAATTCCAAATATCTTGTATTTAAAATAAGTAAATTTGAAAAATATTTTAAAATAAGTGAAGAAAATTAAATAAATATATAAAAATTAAAACGTTAAAATTAAAGGACACTTTTTAAAAAAATTACAAAATACCACATAATTTTAAAATTAATTAAAAGTGAAGATAAAAAAATAATAAAAGAGGAAAAATATAAAAAGTCTAAGCGGGGATGAAAATAAATATTTTACAAATAAAGAAATATAAATAATGAAATATATATAAGTTTTAATGTAAATAATTTTGTGTACTAATTAATTATAATAGACCAATTAAAAAGGATATATATCCAATTTTTTTCGTTGTTCACTTGCATGCCTTCAAGAGAGTGTGCACACTCTCTATGCCACGCCAACATTTAGGATGTATTTGTTCCATTTTAAAATCGTTTAGGGGGTAATAGTAACCTAGTTAAGTTTAAGTGTATCGCTGAATTTTGGTCACAGTTTAGAGGCTCACTTATGCCTTATCCCGAAAACTTATAAGTTTATCATAAAAAGGTACATAATTGATCTCTATAATGAGATGTAGATTACATCAACTAACTAGTTATTCACCAATATATATTATTTTCATCCAATCTACCAGACATACTGATCCTTTCAGGATCTCACCTTTTAATAAATCAAAACGATATTTAATATATACAACTCATAATAGTTATATCAAAATTGAGAATATAAGTACATTTAATAGTTTAGAAGATATGTTTTTGTCAGTAAGTCTAAAACAACTATCCATATTCATTCAGTTCAATACATACAAAATGCACTAGGACAAGAAATCGAAACAATATCATTTTTATAATCAAGATATATTTAATCTTGTACTGCAATCATACCGATAACTTGTCCAATTTCCACTATAGATTGTAAACAAAATATTACATATAAGAATCGATACACTAAATTATCTATTATATATAAGTAAACGGACACATAAATGAATATGTCCATATATTAAATTTTTTATTAAAACTGAATAAATAATTATTCTGTAATAAATATTATATCGAAACACATGGTTAATAGTATATATTACATAGTTTATAGTATATATCTCAACATTCAAAAGACATTTAAACCTTGCGAGAGTCCCATGACTCTTTTGAATTGATATTAATATATTATTTTTAGCCACCTGACATAGTGAATATAGCTCACTCTCTTAAAGAGAGTGAGAAAGAGAGAGAGAGATGAACAAAAAACATATCTTTTACATATTAAAAGTATTTTATATGTTTTTCCTCTTTTTGTTTTACTTTTTTCTTTTCTGTTTAGTTTTTTTGTTTCTCCTGTCTTCTTTGTCACTACGGTAAAAGTGAGTTTGTCACCATCAACGTTTGATTTGTTTTAATGAAGATGATCAAAAGATAATAAAAGCAAAAAAGAAAAAATGAAGAGAAAAATGATCATTGTTAGTCATCTTTTTATCCAGTAAAAAAATTATTTATTGACGACAATGGCAGATTAGTGGTGATTATCCAACAGTTGATTCGATTGTCGAAGGAGGAAGACGTACTATTTTGTGGTTTCGCGATCCATAAGATGAACAAATAGTTCCTAGTGAAATCTGAGAAAATAAAGCTAGGAATAAACAGGAGTTAAATAAGCTTGGCAATAATAAATAAATATGATGAAATTACGCAAGTGTCATAGTCCTAAGCTCTAATTACTTTGTGAACAACTCCTACGATTTCATTCTCATTTACTCATATTACTTTAGTTATAATTAGTAGATTAAACAAATAAATAAATCTCTTGTCACGATCCAAAGTACACCCTAAAATGACATGGCGTATAAGACCCCGAGATGCCCTACACAAGCCACTTGACATACATCATATAATAGAATTTAAAAAGTTCAAAAGATAGTACTTCATATAAAAGAGTTTTTCAAACAAAGTGGAAGTCTAACATTTGTCTCAATAAGTCATCTAATACATCATAAGGAAAGTGATTGGGAAGTAACTCATACATCACATACAAGTTCTGAAATTGAAATAACAAAAAAAGCTATAAAAGTGACATTGTCCTTGAAAAGTATGAGGACTCACCAAATCTTCAAATCTCTAATGCAATCAACTAGCCACGAATGGAAGGATAAGAATCGTCAAGCCCTACATTAGTGAAACAATGCAGGAACAAGTATGCATTAGTACATGAAATGTACTAAGTATGAGGGGAATGCAATAAAACATGAGACATGATCATAAAGGGACATAATCGAAAACATGAAATGCATGACCAAGTTAAAACATAGTAAAATCATTTAAGAAGATTCATAAAGCATGAACATGGTCAATGCATCTTTAATTCATAAAGGAAGCTTTATAAAACATTAGAAATTTACTTAGTTTTGTGGAAAGTTTACCGTTAACCGACATATAGACCATGCGAGTTATAACATGGAATCCAGTGTCTACCCCACACCGAAGAGGAGTGTCCTACTTGCCAAGGTAAGGACCATAAATATGAGCTAAAGTGGATACATTAGCTAATGTCTATCTAAGACAATCATCCTATGATGACACATAGGTATGTGATAAGGAGATTGCTACTAAATATCCGACCTCAAGCTACGGGAGAGCTCCCATCTCAATATCCTCTCGGTGCTAAGAATAAATCCCACGGATTAGTCATTTATCTTAACTTATCTTATCATTGTGAGACATGGGTAATCACCACTTGTCTTATTATATGATAGCTCTCATGCGTGAGAAAACCTTCCATCCATGCTCTTTTCGTAATAGCTTTAAGGCCCATAGTTATTCACTTCATGCTAGAAATGCTCTACTACTAATGGAAATAGTTTTGAAAGTGTGATCTATAGTCATTGATGACATATCCTTATACCATACTAATCAAGACCTAATTTAGGAAAATAGCCCAAAAGGCATTGAGGGCAGATATAGATGTCATTTATATCATGTGGCCAAGCTTAATATAACATATAAATACCTTCATCTATAAGCTTACTTGAGTCATATACATTACTTTCATAAAAACATGCATAATTTTATAAAACATATTAATATATTCAAGCTACTTCATAAATTCATGTAAATTATGATTCATAGTCAAAATTCATAGATCAATGCATGGGTTCACATGAAATTGGTTGAAAAACATGTAATTAAGTCCAAATCATAAAATACGATCATAATAAGGCAATTGAATCCATACAAATAGAACCTACGAGGAATTGAGTGAAAACCTAATCAATTTTGGAAAATTGAATTGGAAATCGGAGAAACCTTGGGGACTCAATGGGTGAATTGAACCCATAGATGAACTCCCTACATACCTTGATTGAAACCCTAAGGAATGATGAACAAAGAAAACTTGAACTTGAGGAACCCTAACTTCTTCTGCTTCCTTGATCAAGAGAGAGGATTTTTGGAAAGGATGAATTTGGTCAAGTTTAGGGAATTTAAGAGAATGAATTGAAATTGGTAGTTTTTGGGGTTAATTCACTTTTATAGGTCTTAAAATAGGGTTTAAGCCGATCTAGTTTGGGTACCAAACACTTTGGGAAAAAACCAACATGACCCTAACTTAAAAATTGACGAGATGACTTAGAAGAGGGGTTTCACGGGCCGTCTAAGGCTTCACGGGCCGTATATCTGATCGTGAAGCTTCACCTGCCCGACATGACTTCACTAAAACGGGCATAACTTTTTACTACGAACAAGAAATGAGGCAAATTTGGTGGAGTTGAAAAGAGGACTCAAATATCTTTAATTTGATAGGTCACGGGCCACCTAGTTCATTTTGTGGTGAGATATATGATCGTTTGAAATTGAACCAAAAATCAAAACCTGATCAACCCCTTTCACGGATGACTTCACAGTTCGTGTGAAGCTCCACAGACCGTTTAGGCAATCGTGGTCCTTCACAGTAGCTTGGAGGAGGGAGATTTGTGCCTCTTTCCATGGACGACCTCAAGGTTTGTGTGACACTTCACAGACCGTTTAGGCACCCGTGGTCATCCACAATGGCCGGGTGCAACACTACGATCAGGGTGACAGGTCGTGGTCCTCTAAATGGCCTGTGGATCCCTCTGTGGTTTGCTCTTCTCTCTTGTTCTATCCTAGTTTAGATTTTTGAGGTGTTGCATATCTCTTGGCTAAATAACACTTGTTCTCATAATAATAACAATTAAATCAGTAGCTAGTCAATAATTAAGTCTTGGTGAGATCGACAAACATGGTTATCTAAACAATTACTTATTACTTGCAACTATGTACACTTACATGTGTGGAGGACCACACCTACCTTATGGGATACTCTACTACATTAACTCGCCACCTCTTTCAGGTTGATATGTTCTTTGTTATGACAAATGAAAATGACCTGACAGTGTAAATCATCCATATTATGATGCATATTGCTTGAACTCTTTTTGTAAGTGTCCCTTTACCCATCAATATTGTTCACTTTATCCCGAATATTAATCTAGTAAACACCTTAAAATAAAATTGTTACAAGTTTTGAAATTTGAAAAATGTCAAAAAGTTATTTTCACAAATTTTACTCTAAATCACTAAAAAAAATTCAAAAACTAACTTCAATTTATATTCATGTTCAAACGTAACTCTAATTATATATCCAAAACTCACTAAAATTGTTGAAATGTCTTATACAAACTTTTTTACAGCTTGCCTACCAAAGGGGCAAGGCGAAACAAAAGGCCTTATGGAGCTAGAGGCAAGCCGAATATCACGACCCAAAAACAAGGTCATGATGGCATACACCCTGATAATCCAAATTGGTGTGTAAGCCAAAAGAAATAACACATACGAGACTTCCAAAGGAAAGTCAGGCCATAACAAAAAGAAATGAAACACAATAAGAAAATTTCCAAAACCTAGTATCATAAGCATATCTAATACATTTCTAGAATGTGGAATACATCTCAAGTCTTCAAAAGTAAATTAAAGACTTTAAAAGATAGATGGAGACGAATGACGATTCGGAAAGAAGGATCTCACGCAACTCCGAATGAGAAGAAATCGTTAGATCCAATCGACCACTACGAAAATCACCCTGACTAGGATCTGCATAAAAAAGATAATAGAAGTAGGGGTGAGTACAATCCACATGTACTCAGTAGGTTAAGACCCACTGAGTATAAATAACTAAACAGACTTAAGAAGTAAACTATAAACGCTTCCACATGTATACATAAAAGTCCAATTCTGATATCGGTGCCACCAATTTATATAATAACGATGCGAATAAAATAAACACATAAGGATATAAATAATACTCGAATTTACAGATAAACAAGTTACACAACACACCAATGTTGGTCAATGCAATGCAATGAGATGCTGAAATGATATGGTGGAATCAATGTTGTCGCACAACCTATCGTATACACTTTGTCGAGCTTTAGCTTCCAGACAAGGACCCATGGGGGACTCATAGTCCATATACCAATCTCGAAATCTCAATATCTCATCAACTTGTCACCTAGCTCGTGGTCAAGGATAAATGTAAGGTGTCTCATTTTTCTTCTAAAAAAATAGTATTTCTCCACTTTCTCATATTTTCATGAACAATGATATGCTGAATGAGGATGAATGCATCACAAATACATACATCACAAAGGCATAATCAACTCATCAAGAATTTTGAATATCATAAAGTTTCCAAACTCGATAAGTCATGAAACACACCCTTAAATGATAGGGATAGTAGAAGAATCCATTTGAAATCAGTTTTTACCATTTAAAAAACTTTTCTTTCATTTTAAGATGAACAAATATCAACTCAAGTCCCTAATTTGGGCATCCCAATATCAAATATAACAAATAGGCTACTTAACCCCTCACTTAGGCAAATTCTCAATTATCACATATTTTCAACAATAATTAAGGGTGTCACATGAGCCTCGATGCAAGCTAAACATCACAAATAGACACCATACAGGCAAAACAAGAAAGTCAACACTTATCCACCTCTAAACTCATACCACAACTCATTTCACACTTGACTTCCTAAGAAGGATTAATTATTCATCTCAATCTAAAAGAGGGATAACCAAATCTATCTCGAAGGTCAAAACTTCACCCGGACAACTCTACCGGAGCACTCCCTAAATCAAATGATCCCCAACTATCAAGAATGGAAAGAGTTCATCAAAAGGAGTCCAACAATATCCATATTGCTAAGGTTAGGAACCGGGGGTAAAATAGTCCAAAAATCTCTTCAAATATGGGAAGGGTAAAATCAAATTTTTATTTAAAAATTATGTTCTATTAGTAACAAGGAATTTGTGGTTGAAAAATCCATTAAAATCGAGTAAAAAACAAGTTCCAAATCAAGAAATTTATTCATTTTTTAATTTGAAAAAAAAAACAAAACCCACATTTGTAATCTTGATTTTTAAGCGTTTTGGAAGAAGAAATTCGAAGAAAACAATATAAAATCGATAATGGACTTATATGCACAAGTTTTTCTCAAGAAAATGCTTTCAAAGGCTCCCTCCCAAGCTCCCAAAATGAAAAGAATGATAAAAGAAAGTGAAACGGGAAGAAATGAGATTGTTTTAGCCAACGAAAAGAGTTGTTGACTTTCTGTTGATCACCTTTGATTGTTGACCACACATTGACCGCGGTCAACTGCACCAACACTAGAAAAAAACAAATTTCTATCTTATTAAAGTCTCTGAACAGATCATTGAGATTCATTCAGGACCCGATAAAAATAAACCAAATATGCTATCCCACTAATTTGATATTTCGAACTCAATAAAATTGTTGGATTTCCGAAAAAATATAGTTATGATAGAAATACACTTCTAGACCTCTCTTTGGCCTAAAGTTCAACTTCTCGCTCAAACACCCAAATCTAAACCTAAGGCCTCGGAACTATAACCAACTACCTTACTATATCAAACTCGACGTTTCTAACGTAAGGGAACTAACAGAATCACCATCCGATGATCGGATCTCAAAATGTTGACCAAAGTCAACTATATCAATATAATTCAACTGAAAAAGGCTAAAAATCACCAAAATCTCACCCGATCGCATCAGGGACCACACTAACCATTTCCGCAACGCAAACAAAACATGAAATGCTAAGGGGAAGGGAAAAATGGTCATTTCACAAATAAAAGCAGTTTCTCAAGAAGTGGGGCGTTACAACGAAGCCCATTGCCTCGTGCTACGAGGTAGACCAACCTTGGATATTTTTTTTCCTTTTCTATCCCAACTTGTGGGCCCTCTTGGGTGTTTTTAAATAGTATAAATATCCATACTTAGTAGTTTTTTTTAGGAGAGAGCGAACGTATTAGGAGCACATAACAAGATTGGAAGCGAACTATTACTAGGGTTACTTCTTCATCCTTTGCATAGCTATTTTTTTTACTTGTTTATGAATTCTAGCTTTTGTAATAAGATTACGAATGGATAATCTATCTATATAGAGTTATAGCCATAGTATGAACATCCTAATTTATGAATTGTTTGTTATTGTGTATTCTACCATCCCTCCCTTGTTTTCTTAATTTTATGCTTATTATTTTGTGGTTTTGCGATTCATAAGATAAATAGATAATTCCTAGTGAAATTTGGGAGATTAAAGTTAGGAATACACATGAGATAAGGGGACTAGGGTTCGTCTGCGGACGAATTGATGGCTATGATGAAGACATACCTAGTTTAGCCTACTTGACTTAAATTCATAAATGCATTCAAATTGATTTAACTATACCCACTCAATGATGTAATTAGAAGGCTAATCTGAGTAGGAGATTAGACGCTCAAGAGACCATGACCATATTATCAACCCTGTGACTCAACAAGTTATTAGTAGATATCTTAAATCAATTTAACAATGATAAACAAATATGATGACATACGAAAGCAACATAGCCCTAGGCTTTAATAACTTTGTGAACAACTTTTATGATTTCATTCTCATTTACTCATGTTACTTCAGTTATAGTTAGTAGATTAAACAAACAAATAACTCTATCTTTGAACTAAATAACACTTGTTCTCATAACAATAATAGTTAAATAAGTAGCTTGTCAACAACCAAGTTCTTGTGGGATCGATAATCTGATTGTTTACACAATTACTTATTATTTGCAATCACATATATTTACATGTTCGGATGAGCACATCTATCTTATGAAATATCCTACCACATTAACTCAACACCTTTTTCAGATTGATATGTTATGTGTCACAACAAATGAAAAATGTCGTGATGTTGTAAAAATCATTCTTATTATAATAATATTAATTTGAACTTTTTTTATAAGTGCCCGTTTACCCATTGATATTTCTCACTTATTCTCGAGTATTATTTTGGAATTTATGTTGAAACATATATATATATATATATATATATATTTTTTTTTTTTTTTAACCAGAATTTATGTTGAAACATAACTCTAATTTTAAAATGCTTTTTCAAGTATTTTTTTTCCTTCAAATTTTTCAATTTTTATATCCAAAAGCTCACTAAAATTGTTGAAATGTCTTGTACAAACTTTAGTGAAAAAGCAAAGTAATAAAGGTTAGAAATTTGAGAATGAATGAGATGGTGCCACGGTGACTGTGAGTAGTAGCAGCTAGTTAAGACTGGGAATGCAATAGTAGTACGTATAACTGAGCACACTGCAAGCAAATAACATTGCTAGTCGTGCCATATTCGATTCACCCATTCATATCCCCTCTCTCTCTCTCTCTTCCCCTTTTCATATATACACATTAATGTACATGCATCTGTATGCAAAATTAGCCATTGTTTAACAATGAGAAACAAGAAGAGTGTTGAATGCTTGCAGATTCAAAGGTGTGTGAGCCTTTCTAATTTTTTTTGGTGGGGTGGTGGTGGTGGTTTACCATCTTGCTTACACTATAACATGAATTATTTGAGAAATAATTTTGATGGTTGCTTGTATGGTTGCCAAATTTTGCTTCTATTAAGCTATCTAAGCTTGTTGGGGGTCTTTTTCATCTGTTTTTGGCCCACCTCTTGCTTTGATTTTTCATCGTATTGGTGTTCTGCAAATGGCTAATAGACACTATTTAGAAAAGCTCTTCTTTTTCTGTTATTTAGCATTTTACTCTTATTTTTTTTTTCTTATCGTTGATGTCTGAGGAAGAAAAACTACATTATACTGGAAGTGCTCTAGAATTGGGATTAAGGGGTTTTCTTGGTTGTAAATGTGATGTTTTTTGCTGTTCTATTGTCAGAATTTTTTTTACAGTGCTAAATTGGGCCTTGTGGTTTGGTTTACATAGTTCTGTAATGTGATTCTGTAGCTTTCTTGTGTGGATATCTTAGTCTTGCATTTTGGTGAAGTTACAAAATGTGTGTATGTGTGTGAGGATGTTGTGTATTTCTTGTTTATTTGAGCATACATTCTTCAGGGATATTTTTGTTTAGACTTGAATGCAAGTAAGGTTTGTTTTTCATAATTTTGTGATCATGCATTTCTGTAAGAAACTACTCCTAATGTTTTTTTAGGGGATTCTGTCACTTGTTTAAAGGGTTTCAATTTTCTTGTTCTCTAAACCACTCCATATGTGTTATTTGAGTAAGGATGGTAAGTTATCATATTAGGAAGTTCTAATTCTTTGTTTCTCTGTAGTTCACTGAAAATGGAAAGTGACAAGTCAAAAGGAACAGGACCTGGCTCTATGGATATGTACAGTCTGGTTAAGTTTAGGTTAACTTCCTTAAAAGAAGAAGAATCAAATAATATATTTGGAGTTGGAGACCTTGTTTGGGGAAAGGTAATGTCTCATCCCTGGTGGCCAGGACAAATATACGACGAGAGTCTAATACCTTCTCCAGTATGCGATGCCAAGAGAGATGGTTCAGTTCTCGTTGCCTTTTATGGTGATTATAGTTATGCATGGCTTGATCATAATCAAATTATCCCTTTTGAACCTCATTTTGAGGAGAAGTCAAACAAGTCGAAAATTCAAACTTTCTTTGTGGCTGTTGAAGAAGCTATTGATGAGCTGAAAAAGAGAGCAGTACTTGGCTTGACTTGCTCCTGCCTGGGTAATTTTCAGCCTACAAGAATTGAAGGACTTTATAAAGTTGATGTGAGCGGGTATACACCTGGGACTATTTATTCATCAAAGCAGATTAAAAAATCTAGAGATGGTTTTCATCCACATGGGATGTTTTCATTTGTAAAGAAGTTGGCCATGTCTCCAAGATCTTTGCCAAATAATGTTTATGGGATAATTAACATTGCAAAGGTTACTACTTACAGAAAAGCGGTTTTTGAAGAGAATGATGACACTTATGATCAGGCATTTGATGAATTTGAAAAAGGTGTTGACACCTATGTTCAGACATTTGGAGTGAAAGCCTCAAGTTCAGAGGATCCTGTAGAATTTTCGAAAGACGGGAATCAATGTACCGGTAATATTTCATACTGCATGATTTATTTTCTTGACCATTGTAGTTGTGTTTTTTTTTTTTTGTTTATGCCAGGAACAAATCCTCTTTTTAATTGCATCACCTGAGAAGATTCAGATGACTAAATAGGTCACCTACAGGCTACATCTAGAGTATGTAGTTGTATAGATGTAATCAAGCTTGGGTGGGCGTTGCATTTTATTGTCCTTACAAACAGAATTTTTCTGAAGCATAAAGTGGATGTTAAAAGAAGGAGACCTATGTATAACGGCGCATTGAATTTTACTGTCCTTACAAATAGAACTTTTCTGAAGCATAAAGTGGATGTTAAAAGGAGTCGACCTACGTATAATGGCGAGCTATAAACTTTGATGTGCTTGTTCTGTCGGTCATTTGAAAGTAAGACCAACATCTGGCCAAAAACCAACAAATGTTGCTGCTATTCTGCTATGAAAATAATCTAATTGTGGATTAACATGTCTTTCCTAGCCCTTAGGTGTCTTGAATACAATACTTCACCAGGTAAAATAGTGTGCATACACCATACCTGTTTGTGCTTTCAGCTTTTCTATCAGTGCATCATCCAAAATTTCATTCTCATGGTCAGTTTGTTTTGGTTGTCTCCTCCTAAGTGCTCACTCAATTGGACAAATGTTTGTTTCTACAGATTTATCGTGCATTCTATTGCCTATTTCTTATCCTAGATAAACACTAGTATTCCATATTTAAATAGAGAACACACTGATTTATTTGTTTGTTGTACCTTTCCTTTTGATGCATCTGTATCGAAAGATGGGGCCAAATCGTTTGAATATCAAGGGGATTCCTCCAAGAAGTCATGTAAAAGAGAAACTAAAAGGAAGAGGAGGGAAGAGTCTCCACCAGATGACCAGGGTCGTAAAGGCAAGTTCCGAATGGATGCCTTCTTTGACCATCTAGTAACAAAATCAGGTGAAGAAACTGAGAAACATAACGAGCTTAATGACTATGGAGCAGAACTAGGAAATGTTACTGATGCATTTAAGCATTTGAAGCAATCCCCATCAACTTTTTACGAAGAGAGTTATTTTCCAGATGAACATGAGAAGACTAACAAAAAGCAGACGCTCTTGAATTGCCAAGACGAAGAAGAATTGAGGGGCTTCAATTCCTTGCATATGACAAAGAAATATGGTGACCAAACACTTTTGACACTCCAAGGGGATGACGTTGACATCCAATCAACATTGTCAGTGGAGTCTGAAAAGAAGTTCACTGAGGAGCCTGAATGGAAAGCTGAACCAACTATGCTGGTAATAAAGTTCTCTCCTCAAACTATGCTTCCAACTGCTTCAGAATTAAAAGCCAAGTTTGGATATTTTGGGCCATTTGATGAATCAGCACTCCGTATTTCGTGGGGTTCAGCAACATGTCAGATTGTATTTCTGAACAAGTGTAATGCTCAGGCTGCATATGACTATGCAGTCCAAAGTAGAAGCTTGTTCAACTCTGACGTGAACTACCACTTAATAGACTTTGATGATTCAGAAAAGTTAATGGGAGAATGTTTTGATGACATTCAATCGTTTAAAAGTGAACCACATCATATGTCATTCCAAGAGTTGCCTTTGCAGTTCGATACTGAGATGAAGCCATTACCCAAGGAAAATTCAAAATGCAGGTCTGATGTAGAAGAAAAGGCATTTCTCAAAAGTAACACAGATACTAAGTCCATTGTTTGTGACTATCCAGAGGTTGATGTAAAAGTCAATATTGATTCTGAAAACAGTCCAGTGGTCCTTTCTGAAATTTTGTGTGCTTCAAGTCCCGTTTCTTCTAGCATTCAGTATGAGCACAAAGTTGGCTGTCTGGATGAGACTGTTGTTGCCATTAATGCAAAATATTCCATGGATGAGGGATGGAAGAGTCATTATCAACAAAATCTCAGTGCCATTAGCACTTCAGATTTGTCACTTCAACTGGCTAACCTTTTCCGAAAGTGCAATGAAATTTTGGGTGGAATTGATGAGTCACAGAACCAGTTCAGCAACCAGAGTTAACTCAAATGAATGATAAGATTTACTGTATGTATGCTGATGGGAAGGATGAATGCGGAGAAGAAGAAAAGAAAACTTATGATATAAAGCATTATATATACTTTGTTTATGGCTAGTTCTTATTTACTTTTATCTGTTAGTGATTTTCCCCGGACCTTTTAGTAGATTATGCTGATTTCAGACTCTTGAACCAGGCTTCTTGACATCTATTATTGGCGATATCTTCATTACTTATGTTCTCTCATAAATCTACTTTGATATGTGTTGTCTGAGCCTTTCGGAAACATCTACCCTACCTCCATGAGGTAGGATAAAGTCTGCGTACACTCTACACTCCCAGACCCCACCTATGGGATTTCACTAGTTATGTTGTTGAAACTAGGCTTCTTGACAGAAAATTGTATGAAGAGAAGTTTATTTTTGCTCTTCTATACTTGAAAATGGATTAGAGCTAGCTGTGGCTTCTATAAGCAATTTAAACTCTATTGATTGGTGAGAAAATCTAGTATTCACCAAAGATTTTTCAGTACTTGCTTTCTTCAACTTTGATTTTTTGGTTTGGTTCTCGATTTTAGGATCCTAATATTTCGGTGCATCGAAGAACTGAAGTTAAATACTCTACATACATTCAAAAAAACCAATTCTTTACCTTTTCCATTGTCTAGAATTCACAGTTGTTGACATAATCTGAATGAATATTATGGAAATTTAAGAGCAAGCTCGAGTTCTGCATCTAGTTTGATAGCAATTCACAGTGCACGATAAAGAAGCTACATAATACATAAAGACATAAAAATAACATACTGTTTTGAAACTGATAACTGGCTTGGATCAAAAAATTTGTCACATCAAAAGTTGTGCCTTGCACGTAATTTTACTTTGTAGTCGCTGCAATAATTTTAGCTGTTATAAGTCACTAGCTTGGATTTAAATCACATACTGTTTTGAAGGGACGAGACTTTGTTACAGGAAAAAAGAGATCTCCACATATTAGTTGGTTTCAGAATGAGGTTAGGGTTTATAGTTTAAGAACTAATTCTTGGAAAAGTAGATTCCTTCTACAATTAAAATACTTAAGACCTTAATCGATTAACTAAAATAACAAAAAAAAAAAAAAAGAGAACCTTAACCAATTCTAGCTAGGAAAGGATTCAACTTAGTTTTCTTTATTTCCAATTCGAGCTAGGAAAGGATTACAATATTTGCATTCTATAAATGGGAAAAGGATAGATATACCTCCGAACTATCGTAAATGGTATGCAGATACCCTTTGTCATACTTTTGGGACATTGGTGCCCCTGCCGTCCAAAAACTAGAGCATATATACCCTTTATACGAACGGACATACATGTGTCATAATCTTATCCATCGATCCGACATTTATTAAGTATCGGATCGACATATAAGATTGTATCACGTGTCCCTATTTAGTCTTCCGTTAGAGTGAAGGGCATATATGCTCTAGTATTTGGACGGCAGGGGTACTAAAGTCCCAAAAGTATAACGGAGGGTATCTGCATACCATTTACGATAGTTCGGGGGTATATTTGTCCTTTTTCCCTTCTATAAATTCCATAGAATCTGTATCAGATTGCAGTCATGACTAGCATGAACGTATTGTCTGTGTGCGTCATTCACAAAATATTGTCTTACTTTAGTTTTCAAGAAGCAGCCAAGTTGAGCCTTGTCTCGAAAACATGGCTACAGGCTTGGTTAGCTCATCCCAACTTGGAATTCGCCTTTCCTTATGGTCTAGGTGATGATAAAATAGTGGATCAAGTCATAGAGAGATACTGCCAAACAAAAACCACTATTGAAAAGTTTCAACTTTCTATTTCAATTCCTGTGTTTCATCGTCGTATTGTTTTTCCTCAAATAGATAAGTGGCTCCGCATTCCTCTTCAGAATGGTATAAAAGATTTAACTTGTGAGGTTTATGAACCCTCATACCCCTTCCCTATTTTCACATTCTTGACAACAAATTCTTCAAGACAATTGGTTCTCTTAGGATGTAATCTCATGGTTCATTCATTATCTACTGTTACTACTACTCAACTTGCAAGCTCTCATTCTTTGAGAAAGCTTTCTCTAACTCAAGTTCAATTAGACGACAACATGCTTCGAGCTATGCTTAATTGTTGTCCCTTGATTGATGATTTCATCATTGAGCATTGTCATTCATTGACAAATATTGAGCTGCAGAATCTTCAAAATATCAAGTCAGTCTCTATTAGTTGCTACGAGAACCAGAGTGTTAAAATCCAAGCACCAACTCTACAACACTTGTTTTATTTTGGGTGTTGTTGGAAAAAATCCCCTATATTGGACATTGTAGAATGTCAAAATCTAAAATTTTTACAGCTAGCAGATATGTGGATATCTGAAGGATTTCTCCAACACCTTATTTCTACATCTCAATTCCTTGAGAATTTGGCATTAGTTAACGTTTCTACAAGGTTGGAAAGGTTCAAAATTTGTGGGAGTCAATCCCTAAAGCTCTTGACTATTGACAATTGTAATGGATTATGGGAGATTGATGCTCCAAATTTTGTATCACTCGAGTATGATGGAGATTTGATTCCTCAGCTTAAAATTGCAAAAGAGTCTCACCAATTGAAAAATTCACGAATAAGTCATCATAGGTTGAAAAATTTGAATGTTGCATGGTTTGGTGAGTTGAGGGAAATTCTATCAAAGTCGACCTCTTGGTCTCTAGTTTTCCTTAGATTTTGGGAATGCAATGAGAACAACACAAACGATTTGGTACTGCACCATACAGTTGCAACCCCCAAAGTGAACGATTTAACTTTATATATAGAGTTGTCCAGCGGAAAGTACCCAACACTTGTGGATGCTTTGCTATGGAGTTGTCATCCTAAGAGACTCACCCTAAAATCAAATATTGAAAAAATTTCTTGTTTCATGTATTGGAATGTTTGCGTCCACTAAGTACGATAGGACTAGGTCCTCAACACAATTATAATGAATAGAAAACAAGTACAGAAAGTAAAGATGACACACGTACTTTACGTGGAAACCTCCTTGCTCAAGGGAGTAAAACCACGACCTATCTCACATGACCATTTCTTCCACAATGGGTAGACAAAAGATTGTCAGAGATAGACACATATTTACTGTAGAGATTGTAGGGAGGCTCTATTTGTCTACAACCTAACCCCTTTTTGCTGTTGAACTTTTGATGTGCTAAGTTAGAGAGTATCTTATACGAATCAGTCCATTTGAGGGAGTGGTTTAACTCTTCTTTGATCTTACATAAATCCTGCACTAATTGAGAGTTTCTTTCAAGGGAGGCAACTAACTTAGACGCAAAGGTCTTCAACTTCTCTTCTAGCTCAATCTCAAAGTTACTGAGTTTTCGCTTCCCACCCTCAAAGGTACCAGGTTCCTCGATATGCTGCAAACTATCAATCTCTAGAAAACTTATCCTAACACTCATTTCAGACATTTGAAAGTTAAGAGCTGCATTCCCATCCTTGGATAAACTCAATTTTTTACTTATTATCAGATTATCAGACGTTAGTTCATCAACTGAGTCAATTAATACAACAAGTTTTCTCAATCTTTTAATTGAAAAAGTTTCTAGATAATTTTTGAGATAAAAAAGGGTTACCTCATCGTGATTCTCTTCATCGTCAGATTGTGCCATTAGTGATAAAATAGAATTGAACACAACTTCATCATCTTTCACAGCCATCATCGACACATCTTCATAGTTGTCTCCCTCTTCCTCGGATTCGCTGGATGCATTTCCCCAGAAAGCAAAAGCTTTCTTCACTAGTTGATCATCATGAGCCTTTCTTTTGGCATAGTCTAGGACCTGGTCCCTTCTTTGAGGTCTAAAGTCCTGAGTTTCCTACTTCTGACTTGGACAATCCCTCATAAAATGACCAGGTTTGCTATATTTATGAAGGAGATCATTTGCATTTGCTTCTCTACTGGTCGAACCCTTCTTTTGAAAGCCTCTGTGCTTCTTGATAATCTTCTGGAACCTTCTAGTGATGTATGCCATTTCATCATCCTCCCCAGTCCTCGTTTGAAGATGTTTTCAAGGCCACTGATTTCTCATTCTTTCCCTCCTTCATGATTGACCCCTATTGTTTATTCAACTCGTAGGTTTGGAGATTTCCAATCAGTTCATCCATGGTGAGCACCTTCAGATATTTTGCTTCAGTTATAACATTCACTTTACTCTCCTATGACTTGGGAAGCACTTTGAGAATCTTTCAAACTTGTTTGCTTGGTGGAATAGGCTCGCCAAGACATCTCAGTTCGTTGGTTATGGAAGTGAACCTTGAATTCATCTCGTGAATGGTTTCACCTTCCTTCATACAGAAGTTCTCATATTAAGTCGTAAGCATATCGACCTTAGACTCCTTCACTTGTGTCGTTCCCTCATGGGCTGTTTTGAGATAGTTCCATATCTCTTTGGCTGTCTCGCAAGCAGAGATTATGTTGTACTCATCTGAGCCAATTCCACATACCAGAATCTTCTTCGCTTTATAGTTCTTCTCTATCTTCTTCCTGTCCGTTTCATTGTGTTCCTTTCTGGTTTTAGGAACCATTTTAGTAAGCTCTCCATCTATTACCTCTCTTGTGGGAATGTAAGGTCCATCAAGAACCACGTCCCATAGCTCAGTGTCTTCAGCATTGATGTAGTCATAGATGTGATTCTTCTACCAGCCATAAAACTGTCTATTGAAACAAGGTGGTCTGGTGGTTGACCGACCTTCTTCCAAGTTGGATGGAGCAACCATTCATTCAAGATCTTTTCTTTTCTTGGTGTTACCCAAATAGAAAAGTCAAGCTCTAATACCACTTGTTGGAGTGTATGCATCCACTAAGTACGATAGGACCAGGTCCTCAACACAATTATAATGAACAGAAAATAAGTACAGAAAGTAAAGATGGCACACGTACTTTACGTGGAAACCTCATTGCTCAAGGGAGTAAAACACCTATCTCACAGGATTTTCAAACTGCTTTTACTAAACTTCACAAGCCAAAGTAAAACCCAGTTTACGACACACACGAGATTAACCTCTTAATCTCTATTTGAGTAATACACTATCACTCAATAAGCCAAAGCAATGTCTGCATTGCCCACTATACTAACCCAACTGTTTAATATAGACTTTTACGTAAGACACTAAGTTGCCCTCAACTAAGTTCTTACAATGATTCACCCAAGGTTGAAACATTTCTATCACAGGCGAAACGATTCCTACAATATAAGCACAAATACAAGCAATCAAGGTAACAACTAGTTTAGGATGCAATAATGTAAACTATTAGGTCCCTTGCTGTTTTGAAGCTTGAATCTCTCTTTTTGAATGAATGAAATGATTTGTTGTTTGTTGTCTTGAATATATCAAAGATTAAGAGTTAATACCCATTGGACAAACAACTTCGTCCCTTCTGGTTGGTGCAGTACTCTGACAACCTCACCAACTTCTGATGCTGACAATTTCCAGCTGTATAACATATGGTCCTAGACGAACATACTCTGCAGAGGACCGGGTCCCTGCACTTGTGAGGAGATCATCAAAACATCTGGGAGTATTAAGACTTATTATCATGGATCGTTTAATGTATATGTAGAATTTAAGGCATTCTAATCGTCAAGGAAGCAAGTGTTGCAATAGTCCATTAAAAGAAGTAAAAATCTACAAATATGACTCTGAACATCAGTATGTGGAACTCAAAAGCAAAGCTGGCAACGAGGACCCTTAAAGAAAAGGAGACAGTTTGTTTTGAATTATATTGGTGATGTAGATTATTCTAGTGCAAACTGAATTCACTTATTCATTCACTTCAACTGGCTAACCTTTTCCAAAAGTACAATGAAATTTTGGGTTGATTTGAAGAGTCATAGAACCAGTTCAGCAACCAGAGTGAACTCAAATGAATGATAAGATATACTGAATGCTGAGAAGAAGAAAAGAGTATAAAACTTATTATCTAAAGCATTATGTATACTTTTGTTTTTGGCTAGTTCTTATTTACCTTTATCTGTAAGTGATATTCCCTAGACTTTTATGATTTCATACTCTTGAACTAGGCTTCTTGACCCCTATTATTTTCTATATTTTTATTACTTGTGTTTTCTCCTTATAAATCTACTTTGATATGCGTTGTTTGAGCTTTTCGGAAACATCTCCTCTATCTCCATGAGGTAGGTAAAGTTTGCATACATTTTTCACTCCCTAAACCCCATGTGTGGAATTTCACTAGTTATGTTGTTGAAACTAGGCTTCTTGACAGAAAATTGTACGAAGAGAAGTTTGTTTTTTCTCTTCTATGCTTGAAAATGGATTAGGGCTAGTTGTGGCTTCTATAAGCAATTTAAACTCTATTGATTGGTGAGAAAATCTAGTATTCATCAAAGATTTTTCAGTACTTGTCTTCTTCAACTTTGATTTTTTTTGGTTTGGTTCTCGATTTGATATTTTGGTGCACTGAAGAATTGAAGTTCAATAACATACATTCAGAAAAACAATTTCCCCTTTTTCATTGTCTTCCCTTCACAGTTGTTGACATAATATAAATGGCAATTTAAAGTAAGCTCGAGTTGTGCATCTAGTTTCATAGCAATTCACAGTGCACATCATACATAAAGAAAAAGAAATAACATACTGTTTCGAAATGATAACTAGCTTGAATTAAAAAAAATTATCACATCAAATGTTGTGCCTTGCACCTAATTTCATTTTCTAGCCATAAGAATTTTTAGCTGAAGAAAAGAATAAAATGCTTTAAAATATGGTGGCAAGCTTGGGAAAAAGCTCTCATTTGGACTCAATCCCGCACACTCTATCGAGTAATTGGGGAGATACAACTTATTGGTGACATTCTACATAGAAAATCGAAAAATCAAATTAAATCAAATTCAACTTTAAAAAAATTCAATCAAAGTAGTTTGATTTGGTCTTCAATGAACACTATTAAGAAATTAAAATCCAAAAGATTGAATCAAATGCCACCCCAATCACAATAAAATAATTCACATTTTAATCTTGAATTTTATTTTTCTTATCCTAGTGGCCAATTTTTCTTTTTTCTTATAATAAATAAACTATGGTATTCAGCTAGTTTATTTGCACTTATCATATTTGTATGTATTAATTTTACGATAAATGTTTCACCTCCTACACGTAATTATAGTTGTTCATGATTATAGTTAAAAAATCAAATTGAATCGCAATTCGAATCAAATCGATTAAAAAATCAATATTTGGTGTGGTTTGTGATAGCTCCATAGTTGGAGCTTTAAGTTTTACAGTAATGTAGAGAGGAAGAAAGAAATTGTATTGATTGAATTATGTCACTTGATACATTGAATATATACATTGTGTATATTTATACTAATCACATGAGCTTGTAACTAACTAATGCCAGCTGTCTATATTTCTAACTAACTCTAGCTGAATAGTTAACTAACTCAACCATTTAGCTTGCTAACCATTTACACTAGTTAACACTCCTCCTCAAGCTTATGATTGGAACACATTAGTCATCCCAAGTCTGCTCATCAACAAGTTGTGTTGTATCTTTCCCAGACCAGTAAATCAGCCAGTTGATGTTTAGTGTTGATGTGTTCAGTTTACAGCATTCCTTGGCAAATTCTTTCCCTAAAAAAATGGCAATCAATATCTATGTGTTTAGTTCTCTCATGGAAGATTGGATTTGCAACTATTTGAATAGCTGCCTTACTGTCACACATTAGATGCACATGAAGATTTACACATACTTCTAGTTCTTTATACAAGCCTATTAACCAAGTGATCTCAGTTGCACAAGCATCCATGCTCTTGAACTCTGCCTCAGCTGAACTCCTTGACACTATTTCTTGTTTCTTGGATTTCCACGACACTAAAGCACCTCCAAACTTCACAAGGTATCATGCTAACCTCCTAGTTTCCACACATGCTCCCCAATAAGAGTCACAGTAGGCTGTTAGTTGTGCAGTTTGATCAAATGGCATTAGTAATCATGAACCAGGTGCTTCATTAATATATCTTACCACTCTTAGTACAACCTCCCAATGTGAATGTTTAGGAGAGTGCATGAATTGACTTAGTCCATGTACAATGAAGGCAAGATCTGGTCTAGTCATAGTGAGATAGAGAAGTCTTTCTACTAGTCTTTGATACCTTGTAGGATTTTTAAGTAGATCATCACTTTCAGTCCTTGTGTTTGTGTTATTAACATGCTCATCATACTTGATAGAAGTGAGTTTTTGATTCATTTCTAGTGGTGTGTACACAGGTTTAGCTCCTCTTAGCCCAAACTTTGAAATTAGTTCCAAAGCATACTTTCTTTGTGTCATCAAAATACCCCTGTTAGATCTAGAGAACTCAATTCCAAGGAAGAATATGAGTTCACCTAGATCTGTCATCTTGAAGCTGGTTTGAATTTCCTGTCTAGTCTTGCATAACTGTTGAGAGCTGCTCCCAGTAATCAGAAGATCATCCATATACACTAACACTATCACAATATCACCCCTTAGCCTATTTAGTGAAGAGTGAATAGTCAAAGTGACTTTGTGTAAAGCCCATTTGCACCAATGCCTCAGTCAGATTTAAATTGCATTGCCTAGGTGCTTGTTTTAGACCATACAATGACTTGTGTAATTTGCACACCTTCTTGCTTCCCCCTTGGTTTGTAAAGCCATCAGGAATCTACATGTACACTTCTTCGTTGAGATCGCCATTAAGAAAGGCATTGTGAACATCCATCTGATAAATATACCATCATTTAAAGGCATTTAGAGCTACCACATCTCTCACAGTGACCATTTTAGTAACTGGACTGAAAGTTTCTCCGTAGTCAAGACCTTTTTCTCTAATTGAACCCCTTAGCTACCAGCCTGGCCTTGAACCTCTCAAGTTCCCTTGAGGCTAGAAAATTTATCTTATAGATCCACCTGCACCCAATAGGTACCTTTCCAGGTGGAAGATCAACAATGCTCCAGGTTTTATTTGCCTCTAGAGCTGTAATTTCCTCATTCATAGCTTTTACCCAAGCAGGATCAACAACAGCCCCTTTGAAGATTACTAGTTCAGATATAGCTGAATAAGCTTGGAAGGTTTGACTATAAGAGGGGGACATATGAGAATAAGTGAGATGATAGGATAATGGATAGAGACAAGAGCTAACTCTTGATTTTGGCTGTGTAGCAAAGTCCTGCAACCTTAAAGGGGGTTTACTGGGCCTGTCTAATTTTCTTGAGGATGCAACTGTTACCATATGAGGAATTGGAATAGGAACAGTAGATATAGGAAGTGGTGATTCAGAAGGCATAACTCACTCAGAATCCATATTTACAGGAGTCACACTAGGTAATGATACTGACTCGGAATCAATTGGTGAAATAAGGTCAAGGATAGGAAACATGGGATCTAAGGATGCTTGCATGTGCTTGAAAGGAAACAAATATTCTTGAAACACAACTTGCCTATTCACAAAGAACTTATGAGCATGAATATCATACATGACATATCCTTTCTATATGGATGAATAACCCATAAACACTGCAGGAATGGCCCTGGAAGAGAACTTATCAGAAATTTTGAGGCATGCATCATAACATAGGCACCCAAAAATTTTCAGATGAGATAAGGATGAAGAGTGGACATATAGTTTTTCATAGGGAGACTTATAGGTTAATACTCTAGAAGGAAGCATATTGATAAGATACACGGCAGTTGAGACACAATGACCCCAATATTTGAGTGGTATAAAGGCTTGAAACCTGAGAGACATTACCATGGCAAGAATAGTTCTATGCTTTCTTTCAACAACACTATTCTGTTGTGGTGTATAGACACAAGTACTCTGATGAGCAATTCCAAGTTCACTTAGTAAAGTCTGAAGCTCACCATTAAAAAATTCATAACCATTGTCTGTTCTCAGAGTTTTAACAGTGGTAGAGAATACATTTTGGACCTATTTAAGAAAGTTTCTAAGTACCACTATAGTGTCAGCTTTAGATAAAGTTTCTGAGTACCACTATAATGTCAGCTTTAAATGCAAGCAGGAACACCCAAGTATACCTGCTAAAGTCATCCACAGTAGTAACAAAAAATCTCTTTCCATTATAGGTAGGAAATCTATAAGGTCCTCACAAATCACAATGCATCAATTCAAATACATGATTAGTCTTTTGAGTACTTATAGGAAATGGAAGTTTAACATGTCTAGCTAGAGGACAAACAATGAGTGAAGTTGATCAGTACTTGCTAATGTCTTAAGACACTCATGCTTATTTATTACATCAATAGGTGCATGACCAAATCTGTTGTGCCATATACTACTAGACTCACACTGAGTAACAGAACTAACAGAATTAGTTATACTATAATTGACCAGTTGACTTAGAGCTTGACTTGGACCTTCATGTAGTATGTATAGACCATGTTCCTCCTTACCAATCCCCTTCACCAGACCAGTGTAGAGGTCCTGGAAAAGACAGAAGTCAGGAAAAAAACACACCATGCATTGTAATCTTTGGTTATCTTTGAGACTGACAACAAGTTAAACCTGAAGTCAGGTAAGAATAACACATTAGATATAGACTGATTTGTCAATACACAAGTACTTCCAATGTGAGTGACTGTTGCAACTTTACCATTTGGTAAATGAACCTTACCTTCTCCTTGTTCAAGCACATCCCTAGCTTTATTTAGAATGCCAAGGTCAAATGTGATATGATGTGATGCTCCAGTATCAACTATCCATTTTCTACTTGTATAATTACATGACATAGTAAATAGGGAACTACTCGAATCATCAGTAGTGGTAATGTTTGCAGATGGTTTAACTTTTGTGTTCTTACCACTTGGTCTAGATAGAAGATGGATAATTTGTTGATACTGAGCAGGAGTGAAGAAAGCTCCAGAAAGAGGACCTGTTCCTGAAGTGTTGTTTCCTTTGATGCTACAACTTATGTTCTCTTGTCCAGGATTAGAGTGGAGATCCACCTGATTAGCATACATCCCAGTGTTCAAAGGTTTCTTTTTGGACTTGAAGTAAGCAGGATATCTCACTATTTTGTAGCACTGTTCTCTGGAATGACCCTTACACCCACAATGTTCACATTGTGAGAAGTTTTTTCTAGCCTTGTAGCTTTTTCCTGAAGAGCTAGTACTGTGATTATATCCTTTATTATGATCACCAACACTTGAAAATGATTTGGCAGAAGACATCTTAGATGAACCAACTCCATTGCTGTAGATGTTGTGTCTGTGAGTATATATTGTTGTGCCTTCTATCATCCATGAGCTATTGGAACTAGTACTAGCTAGACTTCTCTGTCTTTCTTGATCAATAAGTAGTGCATATGCTTTGTTGAGTGAAGGAATAGGACTCATCATGAGGGTAATACGACTCATTTAACCCCATTAAGAATTGCAATAACCTTTGATAATCACAATGTTCACCAAACTTTTTGGACTCGGGACATGGACACTGAGAGCATGGCATGATAGCATTATACTCATCCTAGAGGTCTCTCAAAATTGAATGATAGTCAGCAATTGACATTGTTCCTTGAGTGAGAGAATGAACCTCTCTGTGCAATTGAAAAATTCTGGATACATTCACAATGTCAAACCTTTCTCTCATATCTAGCCACACCATTCTAGCATCAAATGCATATACAACAGAGCTAAGCAGACCAGGTCTCACTGCATTCATAAATAAACTCAAAACTACTGCATTACGTTTTTCCCACTGATAATGTAATTTAGGCTCAAACATTGACTTAGGAAACCTTCCATCTACAAATCCTAGCTTACTTCAACCTACTAAACCAATTCGAAAAGACCTAATCCACAAAGCGTAGTTCTCTGAACCTGTTAATTGTAGTGATATTAGAGAACTACCTGGAACTTCTGTATTCTGAAGAAACAGATGATGATTGTGATCAATCACAGGAATTGTTGTTGTGCGTTTACCACTACCAGTGCTAGTAGTTCCAACTCAAGCTACATCTATTGTAGTTCTAGTCATGGGAACATATGAACAACTTCTTCTGATTCACCAGTTTTTAGGAATGATGAGACCGGAGCATCTAATCCTTCTTCTAGATAATGAAGTCTCTATGATCGTAGGCTCTGATACCATGATAGCTCCATAGTTGGAGCTTTAAGCTTTACATTAATGTAGTGAGGAGGAAAGAAATTGTATTGATTGAATTATGTAACTTGATACATTGAATCTGTACACTGTGTATATTTATACTAATCACATGAGCTTGTAACTAACTAGTGTCAGTTGTCTATATTTCTAACTAACTCTAGCTGATTAGTTAACTAACTCAATCATTTACACTAGTTAACAGTTTGGTTATATATTTTAAAAAGCATATTATTTGGTTTGGTTTTGGTTTTGGTTTTACAAAAAAAAACCTCAAATATTATATTTATAAATTTATAATTATTTATATATTATTCATAAATAAAATATAAATATTTTGTTAAATTTTAATTAACTTAAGTTTTTAAATACATTTTAGGAAAAATTACCTAACTACATATCATTTTTTACCCTATTTTCTATTATTCCCTAACATTTTAAAAAATTACAAAAATTCCTCTTTTTTCTCAAATTCTCTCATTTCCAGATACATAACTTTCAATCTTCCAACTCCACTATTTTCTCCCTTTATTCATGCCTATAATCACTCCACTATATCACCAATTACCTTTATCATTCCTTTATTTTGAATTTTAAATATTTTCTTCCTACAGTTAATGATTTAAAGTTGATTAAGAGATAGTTCTTCATTTATTTTTTTCTTTCCGATTCTTTTTTTTAACAGGAAAACATGAACAGTAGGCTCAATTTATTGACTATGTATCATATGTTTGTTATGTATGTGCGGTACTATTTTACAACAAAAACATTGTTATCATATTCACAATTTTTTTTTGTATATGATACACAACTACGTCAAATTTTACGGGCATGATACATCTCATTTATACTACATGTATCGATCTCAAACCAAACAACTGTAACATCTCGCAAATTAAAAGAACTAGAAAGAGCTAGAATTAGAAAGAGTGATTTTTGGAAAAAAATAAAAATCTGGAGTATTGATTAAGTTTGAGTTTTTTGGTCAACTTCAAACGACCATAACTCCTAGCTCAGGATGAGTTAGGTGTGTTTCCAAATATCGTAGGAAAGATCTTGGAATAATCTTTCCAATGCCGCCGAGTTTGCGCGATTTTGAGTTCGTATGAGTGAATTATTCCCATTGAAAGTTGAGTTGTACAAATAAGAAAAGTCCCATCCGGATTTTAGAAGGGCATTATGGTCTTTTCACCACCCAATTAATTAATTTCATTTTTGGTAATTAAGTTGGGGTCTAAATTGATTGGATTCAGTTTACACTTTTGAGAAACAAGTTAGGGCTTTGAGAGAAGAGAAAAGAAGAGGAGAAAAGAGGAGAAGGAGCACGGAATCGTCAAGTTCTTGAAGCTAGGCTCGTGGATTTCGTCAAGGGGTGATCCCTACGAGGTATGTGAATTCACACAGCATTGGGCTCATTCACCCACGCCCAAACATATTTAATTTAGCGTGAATTCGTCCTAAAAAGTTGAAAGTTTGAATGTTCTTGATATGTGTTCTCGAATTTACTTTTGTTCTTAAATTGGGATGAGATTAAGGAGTTTCTTGAGACTGTAGAGTCGACTATTAGAGTTGTTTGAGTTAGATTCTTGTGTATATGTTGTGGGTACCTGAATCTAAAGAGTTATTGAGAAAAATAATTGAATTTAGGCGAATTAGGGCTGGAAAACGAAGAAGAAAAAAGTCGGGCAAATTTGGTGCCCTGGTCCGCGTCGCGGACTTGTCCCACGAGTTCACATAAAGTTTCTTCGCGTTGCGGAGTGGTCACAGACCATTCTTCCTCAAAATTTATTTTGCGATCAAAAAATTAAATGCGTCTCCGCGTCGCGGACTTGCTTCCAGGCAGTGATTTCTTGATCATTTCTCATGTTTAGTATCTAAAATTATTCCTAAACATCATGAGATCTTTCCTATCACAAATCACAATCCTTGAATCCATAATTCAATTCAAGGAAAGTTAAGAGTCAAGTCAAGAGAAGTTAAAAGCCAAGTCAAGAGAAGTTGATAGAGTCTTCCAAAAGTCTTCTACAAATGTTTTCACTTTGTTTTAAGACTTAAGTTTGAAGTTGAGTAAAGAGTAAAGATTGAAGTGATTTCTTCAAAAGAGTATATCAGGACTATGTATTTCCAAAGAGTAAATGTTTTCACATTTAAACAAGAAAGGAAACTGAGATTTCCAAAAGGGCCTTTGAGCTTGTTTTCAATAAAGAGTAAAAGTAAAGTTCATTCTTCAAAGATTATACGGGAACTAAGTATTCCCATGAGTTAAAATGTTTTCACATTTGAGCAAGAAAGGAAACTGAGATTTTCAAGAGAGTTTTTAAGCTAAATTTTGAGTAATTATCTCAAACCAAAGAAAGAGTTTTGTTTTTACAAACATATGAGCTAAGTATATTTTGGGAGTAGTATTGAGCACCGATATGAGGACAAGTTTGAGTTCAGCTAACTCACGCCTCCATAAATCATGTAGCCATCAAGGGTAGTAAAGGATCATACTTTTTAGATGACTCCTTAAGTGCTTTTTAGCATAGACTAGTGGATCCACTTAGTTAAGGCGTTTTATATGACAACAAAGTATAGGACAGTTCTGGCAGCATAGGCAAGACGTTATATTACCACTTAGTCTCATAGTAGTGGTTGTCGGTTAGAGAATCTCCCATAGAAACTATATTACTTTCTTATATGAGTAAAGTTGAGTTGATATTGCATTTTCTTTAACGAACTAAGTTGTTTTCTATTGTTTTAAAGGCTTTCTATATATTGCATGTGTTTTATTACTTTATATTGAGTTAAGTTATTCAGGAGTTGAGTAAAGCCAAGGTAAATGTTTCTTTCAGATTCTTTTCAAGCTTAAGTTATGTTTAGCATTCCAACTCGCATACTCGTACATTCAATATACTGATGCCAGTTGGTCTGCATCTTATTATGATGCAGACGCAGGTAACTAGGATCAGCATTCAGCGCCTCATTGATCCAGTTGAGCACTCAGAGTCAGTTGGTGAGCCTCCTAGCTTTTCGGATGATCCTTTTTATTGCTATCAATATTTTAGTTCATTAGGATGATGTGGGTCTAGTCCTGACGTCCATCTCAGTTGTTTAGAGGCTTCATAGACAGAGTTAGTGATGTTAGTTCATGAGTCTTTACTTTCCCTTTTCAGTTAAGTTGAGAATTGAGTTGCCGCTTTGGTAGTGAATGTTATTTATTACATTCTAAGTTATTTATTGAGCAGTTTAGTTTTTCTTTTAAAGTATATTTATCTTGAGTAAAGTCTTCCGCTGATTAAGTAAGTCAATACAAGGGTTCGCTTGGGGCCAACAATGGTTCTCGAGTGCCAGTTACGTCTGGGGTGTAGGCTCGGGGCGTGACAACAACTTATGGGCAACAATTACATGTTTAATTTATCATGTAACAATACAATACTTACCAATTTAAACAAGATACATAAATAGTAATGTATCATGCACTAATTTTTTTTTTAGATATGATACGTAAATTCAAATTTATACTAAATGTATCAATTACATAGCAACTACCACACGTTAATATATCGATCTCAAATCTAAGATCTTATGGGCAACAATTATTTATTTAATGTATCTAGTATAAATACAATATGTATCAATTTAAACAAGATACATAAGTAGTAAAATGCTAAGTAGCAAAGATAGTCATGATCTATCTTCTCAAAAATTTTGACAATTTTGAATCAAAATTGAAAGGATCTTCAATAAACTAGGAGAATAATTTTGAATCTCAAAATGAAAGGATCTTCGATGAATTGGGAGAAGAAAAAATCTCGAATCTCAAAATTTTTGACAATCTTGAATAAAAATTGAAAGGATCTTCGATGAACTTGAAGATTCAAAAGGAAATCGTTTGTCCAATAACAATTCCATCACTTTTGTTTCCTTCGTAACTCACCTTGCTTACCCAAAATTTTGACAAAAGTTTTTGAATCAAATCTGAAAGGTTTCTTCGTTGAATGGGGGGAGTACTTTGAAATTTTGAATTTCTTCGTTCTGTTAGGATTTACCTTTGTATGATTGAGAGTAAGAAGAAGCATAAACGTAATTTATGAGATTTAATTAATTTCAAGATTTTATTCCCTTTTTAGCGCAACAGAAAGATTCTTCTTGTATTAGAATTAATTTATCCGGATGGTGAATTAATGTATCTGAATGGTACAAATTTTAAGGGATTATTGTAATTACAAAAAGAATAGGGATAAAATGTAATTTACTCTTTACACTATGAGATTTATGTAAATTATACTTAATTTTATCATTTTCTGAAACCCAACACTTAAATTTTAACCCAACTATTAAAATCCTAAGACAACGTCCATCAAATATCCATTACCTTATATTTACCTACCCTACCTTAAATTATATAGTCACCATTTCTCTTGATAGAATCACTTTAAAATAGCTTTAGTATTGCCTAATTGAATCCACAATAGTGGATTGTTCATGTATTAGGTGTGTGTCTTTCGAGATGTCTATGCCCTCAACAAATTTATTACTTTCAAATAAAAAAACTGAACCAAACCAACAATTATGTTTTTCGTTTAATTTGGTTTGCTTTTAGACATTTAAAAATTGATTGTATTGGGTTGATTTTGACTTTGGCCAATAATCGATTCAAACTGAACCATGAACACCCATAATCCATAAAATTAAAGCAGATAAAAGAAAAATCACCTAATTAATATGGTATCTTTACTAAAGATTGAAAACCTAAAACCTCATGTTGCCTATCTCACTTCATTGAAAGGGATTGCAACACTGCAAATGGGTTAAAGCTCAGCATATAAAATTCTCGGCAACAACATCAATGGCGCATGAATCAGAATCAGTGTCACTTCTTCCTCCAGAAATAATATCTGAAATACTGGTAAGGCAACCCGTGAAATCCTTGTTGATGATGAGGTGCGTTTCTAAATCTTGGCTTTCTCTAATCTCAACTCGTCAATTCATCAAAACCCATTTAGAATTTTCAACCAACAAACAAGATTTTGCTCACGACATCCTTCTTCTTAGTAGCTCTTCTTTTGAGCATACCCTAAGATTTTACACTTGATCTCTTTATGCAATTATGTATCAAGAATCTCCCCATGTACCTGATGACCTTGATTTTCCTTGCAAAGACCCACTTGTTGATTATAACTTTGTGGGTTCATGTGATGGGTTGCTCTGTATTTCTGGTGGTGCTCATGATCTATTTCTATGGAATCCGTCTATAAGAAAGTCGAAGAAACTGCCAATTTCAGGAAGTAATGTGCATTGTAGTTCGTATTTGGCTTATGGTATTGGTTATAATGAGTGTCAAGATGATTACAAAGTTGTAGAAGTTATGGGAAGTTCGCATAGTGAGTATGGGTTTCAGAATGAGTTTAGGGTTTATAGTCTAAGAACTAATTCTTGGAAAATGATTCAAGAGTACCCCGGTGTTATATTTTGCAACGATCCTGCTAAATTTGTGAATGGAAGACTTCATTGGATTGCTACTCGTGTTAGTGATAAGAATGACTCATGGTTTATCTCTTCATTAAACCTCGTCGATGAGAGATATGAAAATGTAGCATTGCCTGATCTTGTTTATGGTAATTTTGATTGGGAATTAGGGATTTTAGGTGGTAATCTATGTGTATTTTGTGACTATTATAAGGTTCGGATGGATGTGTGGGTAATGAAGGCATATGGACTTATGGAGTCGTGGAATAAGGTGGCTTCAATCCCTTATTTTACAGCTATTGAGCACTCGCCTTTTCCAGTTTTCATCTCTCATAATGATGAAATTTTACTGCAACACGGTTCAAGTTTATTGATATATAATTCAACACACAATACTTTCAAGCATCCTCAGGTTCAGATCCATCATGGTTATGAAATTCAATTTAGTTTGTACACGAAAAGTCTTGTTTCGCCACATTTTGTTGAGGAAGTTTGAAAAGCTATGGATAGATGAATGACTGATGGAAATTTGTGCTATGGTTTTTCTTTTGTGGTCTTGTGCATAGTGATAAACTGACAAAATCTTACTTGATGATTCCAGATTTTGGCAAAAAGAAGAAAGAGCGAAAATTTTGGCTCTTAGGCAGACAATTGGATCATCAAAGGGAGTAAAGCCCTATGATGTTAGTATGACACTTATGGCTGGAGTTGGTTCTTTGAAAATATCATACGTTACGAAAGTAGGTGACACCAACAAAATTGGCTTTTTAGAATCTTTAAGTCAGCTTGGAAGAACCTCCAAAGTTTATTTATCCTCCACTTTCTCTGACTCAATGGTTCGAATGTAGTGCAACCGCAGTTTGCAACATACCCCAGGGTGGACGAGTTGGTTGAGCAAGGGATATTTCAAATAGGTGGTCACAAGTTTGAAACCCCCTGCATGCTTTCTCGGTTGCACGGGGCTTGTCTAGTGTAGTTTACCTCTCTTGTGCACCTGAAGGTACGATTGGGGGATCCTTTGTCATCAAAAAAAGAAAAAGCACATTGCCACCATTTATTGTGGAAAAGGAACTGCTGGTTTTTGAATACTACCGTCTGCAGGGCAGCACAAGATTGAGAGTTGGAGTTCCATATCATTTTGCCAATTAATTCAAGCTGACAAAATCAGACAGGGATGAGTTTATACAGTAATGCTACCCGGAATCAACAATTTTCTATCCGTTCTTAGCACTACATCATAGTTGATTTGGTACAAAGTGAGTTACATTACATAATGCTGATGAGTAAAAGCTCTAAGAACTAAGAAAGGGTACTGTTTTCAGTTGACAATATATATGGGAGGCGAAAAGCTGCACTCTCGGAAAGGATTCCTCTTAGTTTTCCTTATTTCCGATTCTACCTTTACAGAATTTGCATTCTATAAATACAATAAAATTCAATAGAATCTGTATCAGATTGGAGTCATGACTAGCATGGACAATTTGTCTGAGAATGTAATTCACAAACTATGGAGTTAGTACCTTTGAGAAATGCCTTTTCTTCTACATCATACCTGCATTTTGAATTTTCATTGGGTAATGGCTTTATCTGGTGGAGACTCTTCCCTCCTCTTCCTTTTAGTTTCTCTTTTACATGACTTCTTGGAGCAATCCCCTTGATATTCAAACGATTTGTCCCCATCTTTCGATACAGATGCATCAAAAGGAAAGGTACAACAAACAAATAAATCATCGTGTTCTCTATTTAAAAATGGAATACTAGTGTTTATCTAGGATAAGAAATAGGCAATAGAATGCACGATAAATCTGTAGAAACAAACATTTGTCCAATTGAGTGAGCACTTAGGAGGAGTTTGAGTTCCACATACTGATGTTCTGAGACATATTTGTAGGCTTTTACTTCTTTTAATTGACTATTGTGACGCTTGCTTCCATGACGAGTAGAATGCCTCAAATTCTTCATATACATTGAACGATCCATGAAACAAGAAATCATTTCAATAGTTGATGTTAGGGTGAGTCTCTTAGGATGACAACTCCATAACAAAGCATTCACAAGGGTTGGGTACTTAATAAAAATACAAATATTGAGTAACAAAAAAATAATTAACAAACAAAAATTAATATAAATACAATTCTGGTATGAATCTTCCTCCTCCTCCGCCTCCTCCCCATCTGACGGCAGGTTGGATAATATTCGCTTGCAACGAAGAGGCTCTTTTCCACGAAGGCAAAATCACTCTTGCATTTAAGATCTTCACACCAGTTCATTTTCTGATTGATCAGAAAGACCAACCCAGTCCTAGTGAGAAGAAGATGGTTAGACGCCAATTGAAAGAGAGGTAGTTTTTCCATGATGACCGGTTGACTTCACTTAATAGAGTCCTAAATGCAGTCTATTTGAGAAGGGGCCACATTGGTTTTTATTAGTTGTCCAAGGGAAAAGAATAAGTACTGGCTGTTGGCATGTCCGAGCTAAGATCGGTTGAGGCGGGTAGGGTTGCCTAACTTACTTCCCCCCCACCCCCTCCCCCTCCTCCTCCTCCTCCTCCTCCTCCTCCTCCTCCTGTTATGTTCCTTTATTTCGATTTTTTGTTCACCAAACCAGAATTCAAATTTATATTCACTTGTGTATTAGTAATCCTATAAGCAAAATTCGAAATTATTAAATATGAATGTATAAAAAAAAATCAAATAATATATGATGTATGAATGTCAATATATATTACTACAATCTACTAAATCTCAAATATGAAAACAAAATCACAAAAAAACGAACAATAGTGTTTAAAAGACGAAATATCTGAAATACATAAAAGAAGGAAATCTCATATAATACCTACTGAATATGAAAACAAACTCACAAGAAAATCAAACAATACAATTTAAAAGACGGAAAATCTGAAATACAAGATACTTGATGAATATGAAAACAAAATCACTCACAAAATACTTGTTGAATACGAATTTACCTTTATCAATGGGTGAAAAATCTTTTTAATTAATTGTGTATTTCTTGAACAAAATGTAGGAAATTCGCAGAGTTGATTTTCTTGAACAAGGAAAGGAGATAACAATGGTGAAAAAAGGAAGATAGAGAAAGGAGTGATTGGGGTAAAACCTAGAAGAGGGGTAAGTGCGTAATGAAGTTTTTTTTATATCGGATAGTAGGGTAAAAAATGGTCCAATGTGGAACTGATTTGAAAAATAAAAGGAAAGAAAATTAATTATATTAAGATACAATTTATTTTCTACAATATTGACATTTTTAAAAAATTATTTTAAAGTGTAAATATTTTTAATAATTATATTAGGAATTGTGACTAATTTACTAACTTTTCCTTTTTTATTTGATGCAAATTTTACTTTAAGAGAAAAGAAAAAGGATGAAAAAAGAAACCAAAAAGCAAGAAAAATTACCTGTTCACTGAGAAGCGTCCTTGAGGAAAATAGAATCAGTTTTGCTGCCTTTATAAAGTGTTTCCTTTGAGAGTGTGAATCATCCTTTTCAATGCTGTTAAATATTACTCTCTCTATTTCAAATTAATTAAATTATTAAGGTATTTTATACATTTTAAGAAAAGAACATTAAGATATAAATTAGATATAACTTTTCATTTTTATCCTTATTAATTATTATCAAATTTATGATTAAAGTAACTACATATTAATTACTTCCTCCATTCCATATTAATTGAATTATTGAGACATTTTTATTTTTCAAATTAACTTAATTGTTCAATATTCAAGATTATTTTTAAAATATTCTTCCAATTTTACCCTTCATTTGAATTTTCAATGTGACGACTTCAATAAATTTGACAATAATTAATAAGGGTAAAAATGAAAAACTATGTTCAATTTATGTCTTAATCTACTTTTCTTAAAGGATGTGAAACACCTTAAAAATTCAAGGGAAAAGAGTTTGATATACCCCTCAACTTTGTCATTTAGAGCTGATATACCCCTCGTTATGAAATTGGCTCATATATACCCCTACTTATATACAAATGACTCACATATACCCTTTTCCTCTAACGGAAATGAAAAAAATTAATTTTAGTTTACTTTTTTATTATATATATATATATATATATATATAATACCATATGAGTATATTTAATTCTCCTCAAACATTTTTTTTTTTTTATTTCAATGACTAATTTAGATTTATTATTTTGTTGGTCAAAATTATATATGTTTCACTAATATTCTTGTAAACTTATTATAGCTGACCAAATTTTTTTCTTCAAATACAAAAATTGAATTATAATATAGACAAAAAAAAATAGTTTTAATTTTTTTCTTTACACTAAGGAGAATAAGAAACTCAAATAATTATAATCAAAGAAGTCAAAAAATAATTTATGTATGTAAAAGTTTAAAATATACCTTGAACTTTATTAGAAGAATCATATATACCCCTAAATAATTTTAAAGAAAATTAAAAGTCAAAAATATAAATTTAAAACTAATTATTTAAAATGAAAGAAGTATTAGATGATTCATCGTTTCCAATGCAGTTAATTACTATTAGGCTTTTTAGGAAAGTTTCTCTCTGCTTATGCAGTTAGCTCGACTCCATGTATTGTTTCTTGATGTTCTTTGGGATTCTTTCACATATTCATTTATTATTTATCAAACTAAATTAGCTAAATTAAATTACTAAAGAATTTTTCAAATTCTAGAGGTTTTTTTGTGTATATGTTTTTTAAACCTTTTTTAAATATTTATTAAAAATTTATTTTTAAAATCTTCTTATTTTCTTTATCTTGTATATTTAATCTAACTGAATATATATTTTTTTTTATAAACTTCATTTATCTAGTATATAAACCTTTTTTTTCTTCACTTTTTTTACCTTCATACATTATTTTTTCTCATCTTTTTTTATTGATTTTATTTATTATTTTTATTTTCTTTGTCTTTCCTTTTATTTTGATTTCAATTTAGTATTTTATTTGTATTTATATTTATTATTCCTTAAACATAGACTAATTTTATACATTAAAATGTTGAAAAAAATAGACAATTTTAACTATTTAGTGTTTAGATTTTAATACAACATCTTAAATATTCAAATGCGCATTCAGATTTAAAAGTCTAAATCTTGATAAAGGTCTAAATCTTGATACACATCTAGCACATCTAAATATTTAGATGTGCATTCTGCAGATTCAGACATGTTAATTTTATGAAAACGAAAGCACAACTTTAGTGAAAAAAGGCATAGTTAAAGACTATATATCAGGCTAATTGTATAAACGAAATAACTATAAATTAAGTGACATGAAAACATGTAAATGTTAGAAAACTATATGCACAGCGGAAGCATATCATGATCATTTTGCTTACATGAATAATAGATAACCAATACCGTTTATGCTAGAGCACATAAATTTGTTGAAATTTAATTCGATAAATATATCTTGAAGCGTGAGCAGAGATACCTTCAAACGAATCTCCAAGTTAAACAGACCTTCAAGCGAATATATCCACAAGATAGACAACAACTATGGCCTTCAACAGTGATCCAAAGTTCACATCCGAACTCTCTCAATACTTCTGTGGGCAAATATGAATAGGAACCTTCAATCTTTTCTAGATTAGGAGAATCTCTATTTGTAGAGATTTCTTCCCAATCCAAAAAGGAGAAGAAAACCCAGTTTTCTTGAAAAAACAAGAAACACACGCCTGACTCCTTTTTTTTTCTTTAGAAATAGGATTCTGAATTTTAGTTAGATATGGGCATTGTAGAGACCACATAATTAATTACTGAGACTTCCTATTATGGAAATAATTAAAATAATTAATTTGAATTTATTCTTTCCATAATAAATTACAAATCATTCCACTAGAAATTCGTAATTGCACTCCTCTATTTATATTTTGAAATTTTCATTAAACACTTGTGTAATTCCCCATGTTAAGATTACAGATACTAATCAATAAATTAAATTACTGACGAATTTAATTCAATGATTAATTTCCTTTAGAGCACTACTTAACTTATTTCATGTGTCGGATTCATAAATCCACTTGCAAGGTTTGACACGATGAAAACTTATAAGTTTCTCAAAAAGGAATATCAATCAATCTCTATAATGAGACATGAATTCCATTAACTAGCTTATTATTTCATCAGTATATATTATTATCATCCAATCTACCAGGCATATTGACCCATCTTGAAATCTCACCTTTTAATAAATCAAAACAATAATTAATATATACAGATCATAATAGTTATATCAGGATTAAGAATATAAGTACATTTAATAGTTTAGAGAATATGTTTTTGTCAGTCAGTCTAAAAAACTACCTCTACTCGGTCCCGTTCAATACATACAAAATGCACTAGCACAAGAAGTTGGAACTATATCATTCCCATAATCAAGATAAATTACATATAATCATGTGCTACAATCGTACCGATGACATGTCCAATTTACATCCTAGATTGTGAACAAAAAACTTTATACTTATAAGAGTCGATGATTTAATCCTCTGTGTATAAGCTAAAACTCTACACACTAAATCATCTACTATATAAGTAAATAGACACCATAAACGAATATATGATCTATTAAAACTGAATAAATATTTATTCTATAATAAATATTATATCTTAAGATATAGTTAATAGTATATATCCCAACAATCTCCCACTTAGACTTTTAACCATCACAATTGTTATAATGTACTATATCTAAATGCATGGTTAATAGTATATACCCTAACAATCTCCCACTTAGATATTTAATCTTGAAAATTATTAAAATACTATGTCTAAACACATTATTAATAGCACATACCCTAACAGTAAACCAAGTACATAAATCAATATAATATTTTTTGCTTTAGATGAAAAAGAAGAAAACAGTTTTACCTAAAAAACAAGTTTAAGTTACTATTTGTTTCTTGGACCCTTCTAGAAGAAATTTGTTTCCTATTTATTTTTGCGCTGCTTGTTTCTGTTACTTGTTTTTTGTTTAATTTAGTTAATTTATTAACCAGCCACTTTTCGGCTGGTTAGAATTTTTTTGTTTTTGAACAATTTTAATAGTTTACATATAAAATCGGCCTGATTGGGTCAAGATTCAATTAAAAAAAGAGAGTTAAAGTTACTATTAATAAACTTTCTCAAAGCATAATACCAAAAGAACTAATTTTGGAAGCCACAATTTTCTTAATTATAAGATACTTAACTAAAAAGAACGAAAATAAGAAAAATCGGGAAGAGCTTAACTAACTTTGTCTAGGAAAGGGTTTAACTTATAGTTCTCCTTATTGGTTGACTTACACAATTTGCATTCTATTAATACAATAGAATTCCATAGACACTGTATCAGATTGCAGTCATGACTAGCATGGACGTATTGTCTGAATGCGTTATTCACAAAATACTCTCTTATCTTAGTTTTCAAGAAGCAGCCAAGTTGAGCCTTGTCTCCAAAACATGGCTACAAGCTTGGTTAACTCATCCCAACTTGGAATTCACCTTATTGTCTTCAAAACATGGCTACAATATTCATGATAGGAAAATTGTGGATCAAGTTATGGAGAGATATAGGCAAACAAAAGTCCCTATTGAAAAATTTCATCTTTCAGTTACAATTTTTGCTCATCCTTTTGCTTTCCCTCAGATGGATAAGTGGCTCGACATTGCTCTTCAAAATGGTGTAAAAGATTTGTCCTGTGAGGTTTCTCTCCCTTCATACCCCTTCCCTATTTTCACTTTCTTGGCACCAAAATCTTTAAGAGAATTGGTTCTGTCGGGATGTAATCTCATGGATCATTCATATTCTACTACTACAACTCAAGTGGCAAGCTGTCATTCTTTGAGAAAGCTTTCTCTAACTGAGGTTGAATTAGACGACAACATGCTTCGAGATCTGCTCAATTGTTGTCCCTTGATTGATGATCTCATCATTGAGCATTGTCGTTTATTGACAAAGATTGAGCTGCGAAATCTTCAAAATATCAAGTCAGTCTCTATTAGTTGCTGCAGGAACCAGGGTGTTACAATCCAGACACCCACTCTACAACACTTGTCTTATATTGGGTGTTTTCGAGAAGAATCCCCTGTATTGGATATTGTTGAGTGTCGAAAACTAAAATCTTTACAGCTAACAGATATGAGGATATCTGAAGTATTTCTCCAGCGCCTTATTTCTACATCTCAATTCCTTGAGAGTTTGACATTAGATAACGTTTCTACAAAGTTGGAAAGGTTCAAAATTTGCGGGAGTCAATCCCTAAAGTTCTTCGCAATTTCAAATTGTAAGGGATTACGTGAGATTAATGCTCCAAATTTGGTATCACTTGAGTACGATGGAGATCAAATTCCTGAGCTTAAGATTGCAAAAAGGTCTCGCCAATTGAAGAAATCAGAAATATATCTTGATAGCTTGAAAATTTTGAATGCTGAATGGTTTGGTGAGTTGAGGAAATTTCTATCAAAGTCGAGCTCTTGGTCTCTAGTTTCCCTTAGTTTTGAGGAATGCAGTGAGATAAACATGAAAGATTTGGTACTGCACCATAAAGTTGCAACACCCAAAGTGAACGATTTAGTTGTATGTATAGAATCGTCTGACAAGTACCCAACACTACTTGTGGATGCTTTGCTATGGAGTTGTCATCCTAAGAGACTCATCCTAAAATCAAGTATTGAAATGATATATTGTTTCATGGATCGTTTAATGTATATGAAGAATTCAAGGCATTCTACTTGTCATGAAAGAAAGCGTCGCAAATATAGTCAATTAAAAGTCTATAAATTTGACTCGGAGCATCAGTGTGTGGAACTTGAAAATGGAGAGCTGGCAATGAGGGACCTTACAGAGACGGAGACAGTTTCGTTTGAATTATATTGGTGATGTAGTTTAGCTTGTACTGAACGTATTAGACGTAGTTGTAGACTTACCACAACTCTGTTTTCCTTTTTGAATTATATATATGAGACCTCTCTTTTCAACACAGTTTCGTTTCAATGATTTACAACTCATTTTGTTCAATGTACTTGTCTATATACACAACACAACAAGCCTCATTAAATTTTCACAAACTCTCTGATTTGCTAATTAGTTTCTTCCTTAGGTTGGGAGAACAATAATAGGGGAAATTAAATGCTTTGGATTCTCAACTGTTTTGATTTATGTGAACTTTCATTGAACAACCTCAAAAATTCAAACACACCTAGTATAGTTTCAGGGTTCAAGGCCTATCATATATTTGCGTCTATGTCAATGGGATCAACACTTGCAAGAATGCGTGATTGGCATCCTTCTTTTGCCCACAGATGGATTCAGGATTTGAACTTTATGACTTTGAATTCAAAATTCTACCACAGCCTATTCAATTGTGAACTCTATCGTTTGTACTTATTTAGTGGACTTTTTAACATATATAAATGAATGGTCTAAGCTGAATTTGTTCACCTAAAACCCTGCTACTAGAGATTCAAGAAGTTTCCATCCCTTACAATTCCATTTTCAATTCTCGCGGTTACTAGAGGGCTTAGTATAGCGGTGGATCAATCATTAATATTTTTGTTTGCAAGTGATTTTTTGGTACTTAACAATACAATGGTTTCCCCGCTGTCATACTTGAGGCAGATCATTGTTGTTGACATGTTGTCAAGGGTTTCCTCTAGAATAACTTGATTTCAAAGTATGAAGTGTTGTCTTATTGTTAGACTGGTAACTGATGTTTCCGTAATTAAGACACAACTTTCAATGCAAGTGTCTACGATCGTACAATAGTAAAGTAACCCAACCAAGGGTTGGGGTAGAGTCCCAAGGGACTGGGCTTGAGAATTAATAGAAAAATAAAATTAAGTTCTAATTAGTCATAGCTAAAAACATTATTGAATGTAAACATGTTAAATCTAAGGGGTGACACAAGCGTCAATTATCAATGGGGGTTTGTGACAAATAAGCAAAAACAACAAAAATGCAAAGAGTACTAATCAAGGAAATGAGATTCTTGGGATGTGATAGGAATACAGGATAAACTAAACGATTGGGCACATGCTTTTGATAATAAATCCATTGAATATTTGTGACTAGGCTAGACTATAGTTGGGGTAAATTCTCTCTCGAGCAATTTACCCCGAATCAAATGGGTTCCTATCGGACACCCACTTGCCGCATGAAGAACAGCCTCCGCCTTAGCCCACTCACTCTCTCGAGCTGAGTGTGTAGGAGAAGGACTAGGGTTCACTCTCTCGAGCTGAACCTCATGTCGACCCACTCCCACTGACCATCAATTTAGTAGCCTTAGTTTTACGACCTCTCTCTCGAGCAAGCCGAAAACACAAAGGTGAAATCATATTTGCAACTACAATTTCATTAAGTTCCAGCACAACTACTAAACGAAATCACATTTACACAAAAATAAACCATCAACAAGCAAGACCCAACAGATAATCTAACCCATATTCACAAAATCACACCCCAAGAATTGGGGTTTTAGCTAGACATGTAAAAGAGATAGAAATTTATACCAAAATGAGTTAGCATTCAAATGGGTATGGAGATTTAAGTCTCAAAATAAGCAAAGAATGAAGAATCCACAAGACTTAAGGCCAAATTCTTGGAGTTGAAACCTTTGAATGTTCAAGTTCTTCAAAACCCTCTCCAAACTTAGAACTCAAAATTCTATGTTAAAAATTATATATTAAAAATCTAATGATAAGCTACAACTCTCAATGAGTATTTATAGTTTTCAAAAATCTGTGCTTCAGCGGATCATTCGGTGTCGTTTGTCGAGATCGCCGATCAAGTCAGCGATCCGCCCTTTGGTAGGTTTCATCGTCGTCTTGCTCTATCCTTCAGCATCGTCGTGTTTTGGATCATTGGGCGACATAGTATTGTTTCGCGGAACTGCTCAGCGACACACCAACTGCTCTTTTTCACCGCCGATTTGATCCTTTCTTTCAGGGCTTAGCACACTGGAACAAAAGGTGAGGATAAGACCTTTTGGCGATTCGCCAAATGGGTTCGGCGATTCTCAAATCTTCATTTCTTCATTCTTTCAGCTGCTTTTGTTCCTTTTTTGCTAAGTAGTGTCCATGATTTCCCTCAAACTCCAAATACCTGAAACTTAAGAGTTTTCATCGGATATTGAGATAAAATATGCATTTGTGGACACTAATTTTATCAAAATATAGTCCTAAATGAGTCCAATTTGTGGACTCATCAACACCCCCAACTTAAACTTTTGCTGGTCCTCAAGAAAACTCAAGTTCAGCCATTCAAAAAGGGTATTTCGAACAGTTCTACACAAGACTCAATCATGAATGCACACAACAAGACTCAATTTACTTATGCAAAGATCAAATGTGCACTCAAAGATTCAAGTTGTGACTCACCAATACCAAAGACTCTCATGCTCACAATACTTGCTTCAAATGCAAGTTCAAGCTCAACCAAAATGTTCAAATGCCCTCACACAAGAAATGATTCCATATTCACACACAAAGGTTTAATCATTTGAAGTTCTGGAATCAAATGCAACGCCTACACTCACAAAGAAGAACACAATGCATAATTTCACCTATAGGTTTGCCCGTATTTTCCAATCAACACTTGCTTCAGCTCACTCAAGATCAAGAAGGTCTTTTCAAGGCGTGTAATGGAGCTGAGTGCAAAGGTATGGTCATTTAGGCTCAGTGACTTTCATTCTCATGAAATGTGGTGCTCACAACACTTCCTTTCCTCTTCCTTCAACATTTAATGCTCATAAGTCATCCTATTTGTCACTTCCCATGGATTGTTTGGAAACTCCATTTCTTTTATACATTTCAACTTTATTCCACAACTTTTCTTTTTTATTCTTTTTCTTTTTTCTCTCTTTTTTTTTATATGGAGGGGTTCCATTTTTCTTAACACCATGGGTTAAAGGAGACTTTCCTTGCACTTCTTGACTTTCCCTTTTTTTTTCACCACACCTCCAACTTAGGCTTTTGGCCTAAGTTGGGTATTCAAACAAACCACAACTTCATGAGGATTATGGGTAATGGATAAAGAAAGGTCATTGTTTTCATCCAGTTTCTTGCAAAGAAAGGTAAGGCTCAAGGAGTGTTCAAAAGAGGTTCACACACACTCACAAGGTAGGCCACAAAAGAGGTATATGTCAAAATGGCTCACTCTTAGAAGTTACCTAATATCATATCAAGAGATATCATCACTTAGTTGACCGGACCAACGGGGCAAATTCTAGGATTCATCATGCATAGTTCACATGTAAGCTCATCACACTAGGTATTGACAATGTAAGTCAAACAAGACTCCACACTTTCGCTAGTGTGCAATGATTATCACAAAAGACTCAATTCGATACTAGGCTAGTCATAACGAGATGAAAATAGTTCACATATTGTCTATGCAACTTCATTTGGCCTCATCGTAGCCGCGCATTCATGTTCGTTCGATTGAGAGCACTATTCAAGTCATCAGTATTTATCGAAACCGAGACTTACATTTTGCAAAAGAACAACCACATTCAACACACGAGAGGTGGAAAAAAATTTTGGACGGGTCAAAATCATTTTGCAATTTAAAATAAAAGGAGTCACAAGATCAAACATCCACAGAAAGCAGTGTAAACACAATTTAAACAGAACAACCCAAATATATACACAAATAGCACCCAAAAGGTGAGCCTCACCCCACCATAAATTAAAAAAAAAACAATTTGTCCTCAAATGCAACTAACAGACAATCTGAAATGTAAAATAAAGACAGACAGGGAGGGAGGTAAAGAGGGGATCCTAGCTAATAGGTCGCTCCATCTGTCTAGGCTTCAGTGCCCGGAGTGACCCCAGAAGAACCAACTCCACTGGATCCAGCAACAGGTGCTAAGGAAGCCTGCACATCAACATCTATCATAATTTCTTTCGTCTCGGTCAGGTCTTAATCTGCAGCTACCTCAGTCTCCTCATGCATCTATTCATCAGTCTCTGCTTCTAACTCAGGATCAGTTGTCTACTCCGCTTTATCCCCATGTCCAGTGGTGGTCTGAGGCATTTTAGGCACGTCTAGAATTTCCATTGTTCCAAAGACCATGGACACATCGATGGACTTTAGGTGGTCTACATCTTTTTGCACCTCAGCAATGGCAGCTCTTAAAGTCGTCACATCCTCTATGGCCCCTTAGTTGTGCTCACACACCGCTATTCTGGCCGCTAGGGCATCATGGTAGTGCTCAGAGGTGTCACAACATCAGCTAGGGCAATTTGGATCATGCCTAGAACATAGGCCTCTAGACTGGCAGCCCAACGATCAATAGAAAGGGACAGCTGTCCCATCCGGATTAGGGAAGCTTGGGTGAGTGGGTGCCGGGAAACAACAACAACACCAGTGGGTCTGGGAGACCGTGCAACAGCTAAAGAACCTGGAGTATCAGCAGGAGTAGCAGTGGGAATGGATATACTTGAAGGCTCAGGGGCCGGAGTAGACAGAAGTGCCACTACAGGTGATGATTTTGTGTTTACTAACTCCACTGATGCTGCCTTCTTCCTTTCTGCTTGATCCTTAAGGTAATCGGCTTCGATCCTCCGGATATCAGTAGAGGTTGTGGGCATCAATTCCACATCCTTCTTGGCATCTCGAGGTACCCGAGCTTGTTTGCATGATTCTGTGATCAATATTGGGAATGGAAGTGAGGTTCGACTTTGCCTTGCACGTATGAGTATCTCTAAAGCAATAATTGTATCTAAGTTTATTCGAGTTTCCTCTATGATGCAACCCAGGCAAGCTGCCTTGGCAAGGCGAATGATCGGCTCATTCTGGGACGGCATAATTGTGCTGCTAATAAAACCGAACCAGAACCTTGCGGCTATGTTTAGTTCTTTCATTTCAATTGGAACTCTTTCTGCCAACCACTTTGGAGTCCCGTCTGAAATTAGTGGGGCAAACCACTTTTTCGTCTCATCCAGCTTCTTTGTTCTAATCAAGTGCTGGCAGTGATTGCTAATATTCGTGGACATTCCCAAGACTACATTGATCGCCCCACTATCACACTTCACCCTCCTGCCTCTAACAACCACAGAGTCCACTTCTTTGAATGCTGTTGCTAGCTGCTTTTTATGGGGTATTAGTGCATTGTATGCACTGTAGAACTCTCCTACCCAGTTTGGAATATAAGGGCCACGGGGTTTGGTGAAGATTTGGAACTTGTGATATCTCAGGCATTCCATTATCGTTGGATGCCTGTCTATAACCCCGTCAATGGACAAATGTTTTTCCTCCAAAATTGTCCTCAGCCCCTCAGCCTTTCGATTCATTGACTTAGGCGGAGGACCCTGTACTGGAAGCGCTAATACCATTGCCTGCTCTGGAACTGGAGGTGTAGTAGTGGTGGGCTGGGGAGTCCTGACCCTGAATGGATCATTCAACTTCTTAGTTCGCCGCTCAGCCCTCTGTGCTATTAACAAATCATCCTCACCAGAACCCACACCTTCGCTTTTAGATTGGTTGGGGTCATTTCTATAAAAGTCATCACTATCAGTGCTTGCATCTGATAATTCAAGGGTTTTGTCTTTGCCTTTGCCTTTCCCACCAGTTGTGGAAAGTTTAGCAACCTTGCTTCTGGATACAGCTGCGTCCTTGTTGATTGTAATCCATTTTATTTTACCTTGGGGTGGCCTACTTCTTTTTGCTACTTTAGATCTAGCCATTTCTGCAAAGAATTGGGAAGTAGTTAGAACAACTAAATAAAATTCATAGGGACATAATTGCAGAAAAAACTCGCCGAACAGATCGGCGAATCGCCAAGTTTCTTTGGCGAGCTAGGCCGAGCTCATCGATAGGAGTTGGCTCAAGAATGTTAACAAGTCGGCGATGGGAAAATCCTTTCGGCAAGTCGCCGACTTCTTTCGGCGAACAAGGTTTTATCCGCCGAAAGATACAGTGCAACAAAGGTTCAGGGGTGCAGACAAAAGGCGATCAACGGGACTTTCGACGAGTCGCCGAATGCTTTTAGCGATCAAAGACTTCTTGCCGAAAGTTACAGAATCCATATCATGAGTAGCATGAAATTAAAGGCGAGATGGGGTCATTAGGCAAATCGCCGAGTTGTTTGGCGAGCTCGACCCAGCTCGCCAAACGGCCCAACGTCCTTATTTCCAACCTATCTTCTCGACTTCAACCCCGCAACCCTCGAAAAAAAAATTAAACTATGCACTAGTTAAATTAAGCTCAGACCTATAACACCCATCACACCGAGATACTCAAACTTCTCTAGGTTTTGCCAAACTAAACAAAATGCAAGCGCAACCACACACAATTTAATCATTTCAATGCACAAGCATACATTATTTCAAAAATCAAGACAAAATGGGCAAGATTCTCAAATAAAAATGGGTGTTTGAACAATCTAATCTCATCAGAGAGGCCAAGCACATGACAATATGATAATATCATTTGCATATGAGAATGAATAAAAATTAGGCTCGGGGTTCATAAAACTAACCTTATTTGCCGATTAAAATGATATTTGAAGTGTTAGGCGGCAATGTAATCCAACTCTAAGCACAAATCGACGACCAAAATACTTGGAATACAAAAGTATTGAAAATACTTACTAAGGGAGAATTTGCGAAGTTTGAAATCGGGTAAAAGTGAAGACTTCGAAACTTTAAAACCTTTGGCTATTAATACCCATCCAGTTCGCGTCAGTTCAGCGAAGTTAGTCGCAACCGTTTATCCAATCAGTGACGCTCCGAGTTATTACTTACTTCGCCGAGTTTCACAGGACCTCCGATCAAAGTGAAGGGCCAAACAACGGTCTTCATCGGGATCGCCGACCTAATCGGCGATGCGCTGAATGGAACATTTTCTCGCCAACCTGCACCTATCAACACTTTCCACACTCAAACCTACAACATCAACACACCATTATTTCTAAACAAAATTAAAGCATTTAAGGGTTTTGTTTTGCCTCCTAAACAGCGTCTTAGTTAACGTTGTGTCACGACGCGGGTTAACACATAAACTTCAATTTTGGGGTTAGCCAAAACATCACTTGGCAACCCACTGCTTTGTGCCGAATGGAGATGAGGCATCACATAAACCAAAGGTTTTCGAGCAGCTGAATGGATCTGGAATGAGAGCCAATCAAAGGGAGGTTGTTGATTACTCGATACATTTAGTCCCGTTGTTAAGCCCACAACTATTCAGCTTATCCTGTCTCTAGTTGTGACAAATAAGTGGCCCATTCGGCAACTTGACATTAACAATGCCTTCTTAAATGGTGATCTCTCTGAACAAGTATTTATAGAGCAACCAAAAGGATTCGTTGATCCTTATCGGCCACATTTTGTATGCAAATTGAACAAGGCCTTTTATGGCCTCGCAAGAACCACGTGCTTGGTTCAATAAGTTAAAGGTTTTTCTCCGCGCCATTGGTTTCCTCTCTTGTTTATCCGACTCCTCTCTTTTTGTGCAGCAAGCTTCTAAGCACATAACATATGTTCTTGTTTATGTGGATGACCTTATTATAACTAGCAGTGATAGTAATTTTATCACTACATTTATTCACTCTCTTGATCAACAGTTCTCTCTCAAGGATCTTGGTTCATTAAATTATTTTCTTGGTGTTGAGGTAACTCCAACTTCAGATAGGATTATTTTATCTCAAGGCAAGTACATTCGCGACTTACTTCATCGCACTAACATGGTTGATGCTAAGCCAATTTCTAGTCCGACTGAACCTGGATCTCGACTTATTCTTTTTGGTGATCCTCTGTATGATGCTCATTTATATCGTAGTGTTATTGGTGCCCTTTAATATGCTATAACTATCACTAGGCCAAAAATATCCTACGCAATCAATCGAGTATGCCAATTTATGCAATCACCCAGCATTTCTCATTGGTCAGCTGTGAAACGCATACTTTGATATTTGAAAAGATCCCTCCATAATGGCCTCTTCCTACGACCTATGTCTGATTCTAGTCTAGTAGCCTTTTTGGATGCTGGTTGGATCTTTGACCTTGATGATAGTCACTCCCAACATGGTTTTGCACTATTTTATAGAGGTAACTTGATTAGTTGGTCTTCTCGCAAACAAAAGGCAGTAGCCCGCTTAAGCACTGAAGATGAGTATCGTGCTTTAGCTTTGGCAACTACTGAATTAATCTGGGTACAACAACTTATCAGTGAACTACATGCTCATTTTACTGCACCTCCCATAGTTCTTTGTGATAATCTTAGTGCACAGTTTTTATCTCGAAATCCGATCATCTATCAATGATCAAAGCATATTCATCTTGATTATTGATGAGTCCACAAATTGGACTCATTTAGGGCCATATTTTAATAGAATTAGTGTCCTCAAATGCTTCTTTTATCCAAATATCTGATAAAAAAAAACTCTTAAGTTTTAGGTATTTGAAGTTTGAGTGGAAGCATAGACACTTAGGAGCAAAAAGGAACAAAAAGGCTGAAAAAAGCGAAGAAACTGAAGCCTGAGCATCGCCAAGCACACTTGGTGAATCGTTGAAGGGACGTACTTCACCCTTTGTTCCAGTACGCGGAGCCCTGAAAGAAGAGGATTAAATTGGTGATGAAAAAGAGCAGTCGGCGCGTCACCGAACAGTTCCGTGAAGCAGTACAATATCGCCCAATGGTCCAAGACGCAGAGATGTTGTAGGCACGCACAGAAGGCAATGAACCAGATGATGGGCGAATCACCGAATCGATCTGCGATTCCCACTAACCTCGTCGATCAGTCCACCGCAACACTAAATCTGAAAACCATAAATACTAGCCTTAGTTATTATTTTTAGGGATCTGAACATTATTGTAATTTTTAATTTAGAATATTATCTTTCTGGTATTTTTCTCTCAAGTTTGGAGAGGGTTTTGGAAGACTTGAAGAAAGAAGGAGTTCGTCTTCCCGAAGTTGGAAGTGGGTCTTACCCATTCTTCTTCTTTTGCTTAAATCAAGGTTTAATTTCTTATACCCATTTGATTTCATTATCATTTTAGGTGTAATTTGTTATTTCTTGATGTGTGGCGAAAAACCCCATTCTTAGGATGTGATTTAGCAAATATGAGTTGATATTCTTGTTAGGTCTTGCTTGCAGATATGTTAGATGTATTTTAATGGTGATTTCACCTAGTGGTTGTGGTTTAATCTAAAGGGTTTGCTGTTGCAAATACAAAGACACCCATGTGGTTTTGGCTTGCCCGAGAGGGAGGTCACGAAACCAAAATCACTAGATTGATGG